>NC_056733.1:1571486923-1571526923 GCF_019279795.1 Protopterus annectens | reverse complement strand
GCTGCACTCTGTTATTTTGTTTATTTTTTTATTCCAGCAGTGAGCAAAGTGGTAGCATTATTTTTTCCTAAGTATTTATTGCTGAGATTGTTACTTTTCATCAGAGAAACTGTTACTATTTATTATATTTTAGTGATCTAAGTTGAATGTGAGGTTTTGTTCCTTTAAATATTCAGCCTTCACTGCACCAAGCACTGTGATTGGTTTATTCACATTTTAAAAAACTGCGGCTTTTTACTGTGTATAATCTGAAGAAGTTCTATTTAATAAAGAACAAAAGCATTTAGTTTTACACTATTTTTTGGTTCCATCCTTTGTGGAAAGTTTTCATCAAAGATGATGATTAATAATGAATTGTTTGCCAATAGTTACCTAAGAGCTTTTGTTAGAGAAAGAATATTTTTTTTTCCCAGTGGGCAATCCAAGTGTTTCCATAACTGGAAAAGTTGTCAGGACTTGCATTTATTGGTTGTGGGCCCCTTTTGTATTCTCTGGTTATATGTAGCTAACTTTACAAGTCTGCATTTCTATAAACTTAATGCAAAACTTTACCCATGGAGCAGTAACATCAGAGTTCCTTTTCCCCATTTAGCTGACCACCAAGCCTCTTCTCAGTTGCTCCACTGACCCACTGATTCCCCCTGGAATGTAAGTTAAGTTCTGGGATTGGTGCTGTCATCCATAATAGGAATGGTAGTGTTCCACCTTGTCTGTACCATTTTTCCCACACATGCCAGCGATGCCTCTGAGGTTGGGTATGCAATCACCATTACATAAGACTATCACCCACATAAACCCATAGATGCCCCACCCCAACTAAAGGCAATTGCCTCCAATGGCTCCACAGAGGAGTTGAGAAGTAGCACACATTTTAGAATATGCCCAGCCCCCCCAAGCTCTATCCCTGAGAGAGCTGAACAGGCTCACCGCCATCATTCATCTCCTGCCCCTCAAGATGGTTCTTCCAGTGGCAATCCTGGGTCATAGCCAGGGCTCTCTTCCTCTATGATACTAAGATTACCATATTTTCAGATATGAAAAAGGCAGTTAGAGGAGAAAGTACAGAGCTTTATTTACACATAAATGCTCTGTGCAATATATTCTTTTTATTTTCTGTTCATATATTTAGTTGCAAACAGGGACAGCAACGAGGTGGTTCACATCTAAAGAAACTATATCAAGAAAAAGTTTAGGTGGGAAAATGTAACTGTAATGAGGTAAGCCAAGAAAAAAGGGACTAGAAAGTGTACTTAATTTTATGAGAAATAAAATAATGACAAATCTGAAAACTATTTTCTCATAAAAGAAATTAAGAAAAACAGATTGGCTTGATTTGCAAAGATCAGGAAACTATCCTGGGAAAAAAATAAATAACTGAGAAACATAATTCCTGCAAAGGAAGTGATAAGTTAGGAGAAGATGGAAGATGACTGCCAAATAAATGTTACAGTCAAACAGAAAAAAATAAAGGGAAAGAAGTTTTTGTATATTTAAAAAAAACGAGGAGCCAAGTGAAGGAAAAGCCAGTGGAAACATTATGTAACTAATAACCTTACAGAAGAAAATATGTTTAATGCATTTGAGGCTCATAAGACAAGAGGAGGGGGTTGAAAAGATGAAGGTGAGGGAAAACATTGTGTGAAACAAGCGGCAGCTGCAAGGGTTAATAAAATTAAGGAAAAAAGTATGTCCTTTCTCTAAATGAGAATAAGGGAGTGAAAAGAGTTTAGGTTCTGTGAGGATGGACATTTGTCCAAGGGTCCTATTTAACTTGAGCTGCATTAATTTAGTTTTGAGAAAAAAAGAGGATGTACTTTAAGAAGTATTCATGTTAATTGTGGGTAGAGATGACAAAGGAACAGATGTACAAAAGACAGGGCTCTGCAGATCTCAAATTATGAAACAAAGTGAGAGAGTAATATGGCAAAATCAAACCTTGGTAATGTTCATAAAGGGATAAAACCCTGAACTACAACCTAGATAATCTGAAGTCTGAATAGTGACACAGTTGCTAAAGAAGGCAGGTGTGGGTGGTGGGAGTAAGCAGCTGCTATGGGCTTGTTTATTTTGGGGAAGGACAAGTAATTGTACCCAGCAGGCAGTGTCTTACTACAGGGTTACACACTATGTTGCAGACAGCAGTCCAGAGAGAGTGTAGGTAGGACTAGAACTAAGGGTGGGAGATTGGCATAATGGTTAAGGTGTTTACCTTACAAACACAAGGCCCAGGGTTTGATTCTCAGATAGGGTAAATGGCTAGGCTTAAAATGGCCTACAAAGGCAGTTAGCCTAGTACTAACCTATGAACCTACATAAACACAATCGGGATGGGTGGGGGGACCTAGCAGTGATGTACATGCTTATTTCACCACCAGTGGGGTAGAGTTAGGGCTTACAGCTAATGGATCTGGCCATCAGCATTTTTTAAACAACCCGTAGGCCTGTGAGGTAATCAGGGGTGTGGCAGAGACATGGGGTTGGTGAGCCAGTGACAAGGGACTGGTGAGCCATGTCATGGGAATTTAGTCTGCAGAGAGTGGGTTAATGATGATATTGCCCCTTCCCATGTGGTAACAGGCTGTCACTGCCACAGTCTGTGTTCCATGTCTGGCAAACCATTTGGTGGGCTTTAGGCTGTAGAAGCCTGATACTGATCTGGAAAAAAAAAATGGCAGAAAGAGAAAAACACCTTCATGGATGCCTTAACGGTGTCTTCCTTCAGAAGGCTTTTTATTCCCTGGATTGGATTACTTGGTTAGAGGAATGAATGGGTCCAAGTCCACTTGGCAAAGCTTGGTAGTCAGTAGTCACAGGGACAAAAAATGTATTCATGTTCTACAAAGAGAGGTTTATTTTGGTACATGATATGAACTATATTATCAGTAGCAAGGATTGAAACAGGAGCTGACAAGGGATGCTTGGCCATTGCAACAAAAACTTGCAAAAAGCCAGGCTGGCTTTGTGTCATAGAGTGTTGGTGCTCTGACTGCCACCAAGGTGACCTCAGTTTGGGTTGCTACCAGTTGGGGGATAAGGCAGAGTGGCATTTTTTCACAGCTTACCCATTGCAGGGAGTGGCATGGTTTATAGCCAAGGACTAGACATTCTTGGTACAGACCAAAGTTTGTGCATGTGTAATGCACATTGGAAACTGGGTGAGAATACCAAAAAAAGTGTACATCTGTCAGGGACACACCTACTGGGACACCCTGATCATCCCTCTGCACCCTCCCCTCAGCTGCTTACAATAAAGTTTCTTTGCTTGTGATGCCCTGGTCTGAATGGTTAAATCCTGGAAATGTCTAGCAAGGTTGAGTGGATAACTGAGGAGAGGCTTTATGATAAGCCTGATTGTAAAGAAATGATGTAGAACCCCCCCCCAAAAAAAAGGTTATTAAACAAATGATGTAGAACCCCCCCCCCAAAAAAAAGTTCTTAAACAAATGATGTAGAACCCCCCCCCCAAAAAAAAGTTATTAACGCAGAGAAAGAGCCAAACAGTGTAATGGAAAAGGGTGTACACTTAGAAGAGGGCTTATGTTATTGTGTGTACAGATTTTATTTTTGTGTCCACCCATCTTAAAGTAGACTATATTTGCATTAATGGCCCCTCAGATTATAAGGTACTAATCTTTCCTTGTGAGGGATAAAGACAAGAAATATGTAGGAATTAAATACAGATGTTTACAAAATGAAAAAGTAATGCTCCATAGGAAACAGAAAAAATGCTTGCAACTTCTATGACATGAAATGGCACTGGTCCTGTTTTTGTTAGAAGAACAAAAATTGTGTTTTAAGTAAATACACTGAAAACATAAGAAAGAAGTGAATAAGTCAGACCAAATGCTGCTTGGAGGCATTAAATATTGGTAAAAAGAGTGGTGTTTTGCCTAAGAAAATGATGAATTAAATGGGAGCAGGAATGAAAAAAATACAGCTTTTAATACAGGTGACTAAAATTGTTTGGGAGGTTAATACTCAAACTGCTAAATAAATTAACATTGTGAATCATGGATTGTACTTTGAGTATTTAAATGCTCATAGGTATGAGCAAAAAGCTATCATGAGTGATCTCTTTTCTACAGATTCCATAGTTAGGTTGCCCATACAACAAATTTACTGATACAAAAACTTAGGACTGTGGATTGCTCCCACATCCCAGTCATTTAAAATACATATTAACAAAAAACATCTGCAAGATTCTAGTCCAAATAAAAACATTATTCACCTGCCGTGTCAAATGCCAAAAGACACCAAGAAGTAGTTTGTAAACAGTATCCTACATTAATTCTCAGCCATGTCTCTCTCAGTACTTGTTAACTTAATAAAGCATTCTAAAACTGCAAATCTTTTTGAACACAGCCTGTCAAAATGGTTGCCTTTTGAAATTCTGAGAACCATAAATTACATTTTTGAAGTAGTAGAAGTCCAAGTGCAAAAGTGGGGAATGTATGCTAATTTGGAGGTTATGATATCCCAGGATATTTTCCCATACTCTGATGTACAATAAACTCCAAATTAGTATATATAAGGAACAGGGATCTGGGAGGCACACACCTCTCACATTCCCGGGTTGATGGTGAAGCCACTACAGAAATGCTTTGCTGCTCTAATAATGAGTTTCAAAAGTGCTCAATGAATGATCCAACAAGAAAGTACCTAACTGCTCTTAATTATGAAAAAATTCAGCTCCATAGCCCCACTTAGCACTGTAACAATTTACCTCTTACCAGTTCAACAAAGATGCAAAATTAATTTAGGCCACTGTTTCCATGTACAGTTGTTGTTGTTTGTCTTTTGGCTTGTCCCGGTAAGGGGTCGCCACAGCGGAACTCCGGTCCGCTAATGATTGGCAGTAGATTTTTATGAAACACCAAGGTGCCAGCTCGATGCCCAACCTTCAACGAAGGCATGCCCATTTACGCACGCATGTCTTTCGAACGCTACCCAACCGCAGGGAGGACATGCAGACTCCACACAGAAGGCACTCCCAAGCCAAGCTGAGAATGGAATGGGAGAACCTCTTGCTGTGAGGTAACAATGCTACCACCGTACCACCATGGCATATTTGTATATTAAATGCCCTTACTGCACATTCATAAGTTTAAAGGTTCATAGATGTATATTAGGCTAACGACCACTGGGGCCTTTATAAACCCAGCCAAGAACCTAAATGAATCCCAGAAATTATACTGCCTTAGGGTATTTTAAGGGGTGTATGTTAGTTAAGGCATGATTTAATGGCTGCTTCTGTCCATTAGATACATGGGTATCAGACCAGGGGTGAATTTCTGATTTCCCATCCACTGGAACAGGTTATACTTGAATAGGGTTAGGAAAAGGCTCTGCTTCACATGGATTCTCTAGAGATACATGCCTGTCCTTCCAACATGTCCTGTTTAAGTCACAAGTAAAGTTTAAATCCTTTGATCTAGTAATTCTGGCACTGTTTGTTTTGCATATATGTAAAAGGTCCATCAGAGCAGGATCCAAGGATGCGTTTCATGTCAGGCATAATAAATCACATCTCAACAGTCTGTAGGACACAGATTATAGAGAAAAGGGTTTCAGGCGATCTACACATGATATTGTGTTTGCATCCTGTATTCTTTCTGTGAGAAACTTCTGAGGACATTCCAGTCTGTTTAATTTTGGATTCCACTGGGCCGGTTTGTTTTTTGAGTTAGTTTTGGATTTACTTCTGATAGGCAGATGAGCCTCTATGCAGTCATTGAAATTGTTGTACAGAGCTTCTGCGAATAATTTTGTGTAGGCTTGCTGTATTGTCTAGGTTTAGAAGAGGTTGACATTTTAACAGGTTATCACTTAATAAAAGGTAGTTTGCCTTGGAGTAATCTTTAACTCTTACAAGGTTTATTTTGAAGGGGGCTGCTTTGTGGTCTGACCTTACCAGAGAAGACACAACACTGGGGGGATGTGCAGCTTTCTCCCATATCTGTAAGTACCAATATGTTTGCACCACTAGTAAGCATATACACTAACTGGTCCAGGGTGTTTTTGTTTATAATGTCTAGGAAACTCTACACCTGCAAATTTGGAGTCATGTAGGATTCCTGGTTTATACAGGATATAGAGATATAGAGCTTATAGGGATAATTAAAGTCCCCATAAGTATGGTATTATGTTGAATATTGAATGTCCAATAGGTGAAAGTATAAGCTATGGGTTTTATGTAAATGACACCAAAAACAAAGCCAATTATTAAAGTCAGACACCTTCTGTTGATATTATGGCATCATCCTTGGTGAAAGTAGAATGCTGCTCAATGCTAGGCACATACCAGCCTGTGATACATAGTTTGAGAGCTTTTTAACATCTCTCTTCATATAGCCTAGGGAGGTACGTCGCACGTCATTTACTCCTATATGGACTATGACTGAGTTATAATGGTATCTGTGGTGCATTGACTTGAGTGCTTGCATAACCTGGTGAATCCTTGTTCCTGATAGGCAACTAACCATTATTTTGCCCTTGTTCGGCCTGGTAAATGGGGCATCATAATATAATACAACCCTATCACTAGAGTCAAGGGTGGTATACTGGCTTGCCTTATGGTCTTGGTAGTTGAGGCTGGGTGTGGCTGTATGTGCAATGTTACGTGTTACACCACTGGGTGTGGCTGTATATGCAGCGTTAGGTGTTACAGCACTGGGTGTGCCTGTATGTGCACTGTTAGGTGCTACACCAATGGGTGTGGCTGTATGTGCAGTGTTAGGTGTTGTCACTGGGTGTGGCTGTATGTGCAGTGTTAGGTGTTGTCACTGGGTGTGGCTGTATGTGCAGTGTTAGGTGTTACACCACTGGGTGTAGCTGTATGTGCAGTGTTAGGTGTTACACCACTGGGTGTAGCTGTATGTGCAGTGTTAGGTGTTACACCACTGGGTGTGGCTGTATGTGCAGTGTTAGGTGTTGTTTCTGCTGAATGCTTTCAAGTTTCCTGAGGATAGTTTTGAGCGTATGTACATAAGAATTTTGCCTTCATGGACATTGTATATATACATCTCTTGCATACTGTATTTGTTTAGCTGAGAATAAAGTGGTAGTCAGCGAACATTAGACAATTGTTACATTGTCTCAATATTCCTATATCCAGCAAACTGGCTGCAGAGAAATTGGGAAAGTGCATATCCATGATATCAGGTCCTTTACTGGCTGAGCTACTAAGGTGCAATGCACAAGGAGTTAACAGTGGTTTGACTAAGGTGCTTTTGGGGCTGGAGTCTAGACTGGGCAGTATACACTAAATTCAAGAGGCAGTGTTCCTAAACACTCAAACTAGCTGGTCTGGGCTAGGCAACATGCAAAGTAGTTGGTCTACATTTACCGAGTTACTGGTACAGTTTCAGAAGTGGTTTCTAATGGTCTGCATCTATACAGGGCCCTACTAACCACCACTGTGTGATGAGCTGTGAGCATGCAAAAATGCCAAATTTTCACAGGTACTTAAAACACCAGAAACTTTTCTAAGTCCTTTGGCCAATAAAACAACTGCACTTACAACTTTTGTATGTGTTTCCCAACTCAGAAAGTCCAGGCCTATACCTACTGCCATAGATGAAATATTCCTGTCCTCTTAATGTAAAAACACCAAAAAAGATTGCTTGACAGTGTGATGGTACCACAAAACAACGTAAACTACCTGAACAAAGTGCATTTCAAGTATTAGGGACCTTAAAGATGATTTAAAGGGCAAAGTCAACAAATAAAGCAAAAATAAAGAGGTAGCACTCTAAAGCAGTTAACTGATGTACAAAACAATAAAATAAACCTGTTATCTGCCAAGGATGGAGAAGGATTAATTTAGGACCCCTTAGAGTGTGACAAGGGCACCAAGCAGGTGGGAGCTCTGAGAAAATGAACAGGAAACAATTTGTAGTAAGGAAGGTTTACTCAAGAGCAATACTGGTTTGCTGAGTGTGCACTCAGTATTATGGGTATATGGAAAACAATGAATAGGAAAAGTGCTTAAACAGGTTATAAAACAGAGAAAAGTCATTCAAGAGGGGAGGGGGGATTTAGAAATCAGATTACCATAATGAGTGGAAGCCACAGAGGCAGCCTTTTAAAACCCACAACAGGAAAAAAAGTTGGTGGGCAGGAGAAAAATTCAAGCAACAAGAAAAGGAATAACTAGACAGTGATCCAATCAAACAAATCCAAAAGTGAAACTCTAGTCCTATCATCTTCTATCAAAAACAACAACAAGATCTAATGTGTGTAGAATGAATAAAACTAATTCTTGATTCATATTCTATTCCTGTCCTGTTCACAAACCGATTATAAGACAATAACGTAAACAATTGTGCATTTTATTATACTTGACTTCTTTATTTGTAACAACGGTAACAAGGCTGTGGCTGCATATGGACTCCAGTCGTGCAGCTCATCCACTAATAAATGATTAAATAAAAAGCCGTGTGTTAAACAGCAGGATTACATTTACCTTATAAGCAGTGTAATGAAATATGGCTACACATAAAGAGAGAACCATATAACTGTTGAAAACATTTTGGTAGAAAATCTGGTAGAAGGAGTAAAGAATACGGTTTTGTTATATAAAGAAAAAAAACGGTAAAAGGGAAAGAAAGAGGATTAAATGCTTCTTCAGTTAAGGAATATATCATTTAAAATGTGAATGAATGTTTTATCGAATACTTTTGCTTTGGTTTTACAAGGTTTAATAATATAAGAGTAAACACTGTATAAAGGATGATAGTGCAAATTCGCAAGGTGATAGATTAATTTTTGATGTTGAATATGAGTCAAAGAGGTGCGCTTTCTCTGTGCATCAAAGGAAAGGATCTGATAATGTTCTTCATAAGATGTTATAAGAAAGTATGCTAAAGTAGGGTTACAATAGGCCTTTAAGAACTGGATACTAAACATACATTATGGGGCAAAGAGAAAGGCAAATAAATAATTCAATATTTTATCTTCATGGTCACACAACTGCGGAGAAAAAAGGAAAGACTGCATAACTGAATCACTGCTAACAGACAAATTGAAACCACACCAGTGTTGGTTATCTACACGTAACAACAGCTAACATATAAATACCTTCATATATTTCTATCTGTACGTTATAAAACAATGTCTAGTTACATTATATTCCCTTAATGTGTTTCAACCAAATGTGCATTTATTTATATGTGATTTCTACTGATTAGCTTCAGTCATTTGTGATTCTGCCAAATGCTGTCCACTCAGTAGCTGGGAACCCAAATGAAGATATATCACTTTCAGGTATGAACAAAAAGTCTCCGGCACAATGAAGGTTTTCCTTGTATCAGTGAAGGCAGGCAGACCACTCGAGGAAGTAGCAAATACTTTTATTCCAAGAAATCACATCAACGAACAAAAACAAAAACCAAAACCAGTAGCATAGGTCAATTAAGCGCTTTCGTCTCCTGTAGCGGAGACTTCATCAGAATAACTTTTATATCTCGACCATACTTTTTATACATTCAGCATTTTCGTTAATTGACAATCATTAAATTAACGCCATCTGCATTAAAGCCATAGCGCTACATAAAGACTCTAAAATCTGTTATTAGTGGGTATCAGTCCATTTAAAAAGACATCATATTCACTTTCATTGTTATACATGGTGTCAGAGAGACAATGGTGTATGGGGAACATTTTGTAAACAGAGGCAACAGCTTCGAGTTTATTTAGGGCTGTAAGATATACTTAAAATTACTTTTAAGAAATAAAAATCATCTATGCAGAAGGGATAATAAGAAATATGGAAAAGATACAGGAGAAAGAATATTTTGAATAAAAATATTAACTTTTTTTATTCAGTTCTGTGAAGCAGCACACTTTACTCCAGGAAGAGTAGAGATTAGATTATTAAAATGTTATCTTGGAGTAGATGATGCAAGCAATTAACAAAATTGAAGTTACACCAGTGAAGGGTATATGCCCTATCCAACTGTTGTGCAATCTCAGAGCTGGTATATATAATTATCAGGGAGTGTGGGCTGCAGGAGTCTTGCCCCCCTGCAAAAACATTGAGATGTGATTTGGTTAGGTTTTTATCAATATTTTGTGTTTAGCTATTTTTAACTGTCAATATTTTGTGTTAGGGTATTCCTGACTATCTGTCTTTTGAATATTAGGTATTTTTGTGTCAGTACTTTTGCAATAAACGCCGTGCGTGCGTGCGTGTGTGTGTGTGTGTGTGTGTGTGTGTGTATAAACATATATATATATTTGTTTTATAAAGGACATTTAAAATATTTCACTTCAAAAAAAGAAAGGAGACATTCTGTTCAGATGTAACAAAATGCCTTTTCATAAGTCAATTTAATACAACAATGAATATAACAAAAAGAAGTCTGGTACTTGTGTTCAAATATTATGACAATATATAAAGCTGCATTGTTTAACAGTGTATAATAATTGACTTTGTTTTAAATTTTGTTAAGCATTGTTGCACAATCTTTGCTTTAACATTTGATTGCATTTTTATTTGTATTGTTTTATTTTAGTTTTTGTTTGAAATTCTACTGCATTTAACTTTGATTTAAATAAAAAAAACTCCACATTATTTTATCATCAAGTGACATGGGCTCTTTGAAATTCACCTGAACTACAACCAACTCCATATAGATGAGTTGCTAGTTTAGTATCTCATTTAAAACATAGCATTTGAAAAGTAAAGCATGCCCTTTGTGATGTAATATAATGTCAGTAAAGGAATAAAGTGCAAACACCGAGTGTTAAGAAAGAGCACACGGCCTTCTGATCTTCTTAGCATCAAAGGAGACCATGTGATAACTGCCGAGTACCTGACACTGCTGTGTGTATGTAAACCACATAACATAGAAGGATTAGAGACAGCAGTGCCAGCTTCATGTAATGCCAATAATATATCATGAGGTAGCTGATCTTAGATGAAACAAGCTTAGGTCATTTTAGTTAGCCTGTCATATACAGTGCATACTGACTGTATAGGAACTCTTGCATAACCTTACACTAAGACAGAATGTAAACAACCCTGTAACACAGTCCACTTCAGATTTCATCAATCCCATGGATTCGTATGATCTGTAAACACTACAACCAATACTATTGCTACTATCAAGTGAAGCCGACAACAGTACAAAACTGCTAAGTAACAATAGTGGACATATAAACACAAAACAACATGGAAACCATGTTACAGCAGTACAATAGCAGAAAGCAGTCAGTGGAAAACAAAAATAAAATCAAAATGTAGCAGCATATATGTAAGAAGGCAGGTATAGCACATACATGCTCAGGAGCTGAGGCAGTGACAGTTACGTTTCAGAAACAAGTAATAAGACTAACGTATGAATAGCATATGATAACAAATATTTCAGTAACCTGACCTCTAACCACCACTTGTCTACTGCGGTGAGAAAACCATTCTACATTGCACAGCATATAAGTAAAGGCATGGTATCCAGGTCCAAGGAGGTAATTATTTTCCACTCTATTCAGTTCTCATCAGACCAGTCCTTGAGTACAATGCATCCTTTGGCAAGTATCTGACCAGGCACTTAAAACAGCTTAAGAGACTACAAAGGTTCTTCACAAAAAAGACTACAGAGAGCAAAGAAGAAGTCCTATATGGACCTTCTCAAAGCCCTATCCTTGTATTTGGTGTCCTACAGACAGCCGTAGTGGCAATGTATGGCTAGCCTATAAGGCATCCTCTGATCCCACACTGATGTACTTTTTTTGCATATCAACAAAACAAATAGCACCAGAAATACCTGTTCTAAGGACCTAAACCTCATTTGTGACATAAACAGGATATGTTGGTTGGACAGTTATATATCTCAAAGATTAGCCTTTTCTGGAACATGCCTCCCATTCATATGAAGCAAAGCTCAACCCTAACCCTATTCAAATGTAACTTGGACCAGCAAATAGGAAATTGCAAATTCACTCCTGGTTTGTCACCTATGTCCCTAATGGACAATGATTACCTGTGAACACTTGATGTCTACAAGCTTGTATTGTAACAGTAAAATTCCTCAAGACACTGACACATCAGCAATATTTTGGTAAGTTTAGGGTTAGCTTAGCTAGAGTTAAAATGGCTCTTGGGCTTCTAGCGTACTAACCACCAATAAAATAAATGTAGCATAACTTGCTGATTTTTACATGTCACTGTTTTTTTTCTTTCTCCAGCTCACAAGATGTGACATTACCAAGAACAAGTATCACTAACAGAAAGCACATCGTAAATACTGATGATGCATACATTAGGTGTCACAAATACTAGAAAAAATAATTTCTAAAGTTTTTGAAATAATTTTTAAAGAGAATCTCATAGTTGTAATGGAAGAATATAAGTGGAAACACTGACCACTATAAGCAAAGGAACTGATGCCAGCAGCAGCAGGGCACAACTAGAAATTTCAGGCACAAACATTCTTAGGTGTGTATAAATAGATAGACAGATAGATAGATAGATAGATAGATAGATAGATAGATAGATAGATAGATAGATAGACAGGTAGGTAGGTAGGCAGGTACATGAACATTTTTTTTCTAAAAGTACTACAGAACAATGTTAGGAGTACAAATTTTCCCAGTAGCATGAATGTTTCACAGTAAACAGAAAATTAAACACTCAAAAAGAAATGATCATATTCTAATAGGGAGAGCTGGGTAATATTGTAATCAGTTTTTTAAACTAATAACGGGTTATCTAGACATCAAATTGTGTGTGAATATGAATGTGAAAGGCATCAGCTGAAAAGATTAAAAAAAAAAATCTAAGTCAAAAAAGTGCATACTCGTTGTGATCAAATGTCACCATGAAGGGCTCTGAGGGAAACATTTTATGCTGAAGGGCTCAGTCTTGGGCCCACTCTTGTTTGGCATCTACTTTTCCGAAGTACAAGCAAACACATGAGGGTTATGGCTAACAAAGTTTGCAGATGACTGCAAACTGGGCGCCATAGTAGAAAACACATCTGACACAGATATCCTTTAGAAGGGTCTCACAGAAACGGATAACTGGTGCCAGAGCCATGGCCTAAAGTTAAATGCCAAAAAATGCATAGTCATACCCTTCGGGAAAAACAAGGTTACCCCTAGCTACCAAATAGGTGGCAATCCACTGAGCACAGAAGAAGTTATCAGGGACCTGGGGACCCAGGTTGATAGTAGTCTGTCATTCGACACCCATGTAGCTAAAGTAGTTAGGAAGACCTTCTACATTGCCCACCTTATCATGAAGGGATTCTCATCTAGATCAAGGGAGGTCATAGTCTCCCTATACTCATCACTCATAAGACCAATGATTGAGTACAATGCCCCATTCGGAATGTATCTGACCCGGCACTTGCAGCAGCTGGAGAGGCCACAAAAGTTCCTCACCAAAAGGATAAAGGGTCTCAAAAATCTGTCCTATGCTGCCCGACTGAAAGAACTCCAGCTCTATTCAGTCACTTACCGCTTGCTCAGAGGTGACCTTTGCCTAACATACAAGGCCATGTCAAACCCAGATTTGATGAATATGCTTCACCTCAAAAAATCTAGATCCGTCAGAACCACAAGGGCGGGAGACTTAAACCTCGACACGGCTATTAATAGGACGTGCTGGAGGGATAGATTCATCACCCAAAGACTCCCTATGTTGTGGAACAAAATCCCGGTATATGTGAGGCAGAGCACCTCGCTGGCCTTGTTCAAGAGAAATCTTGACCAATGGATGGGAGATCGCAGATATACCCCAGGGATTACCTCAGTGTCACTGCTCGACAGAGGCACAGCAAAATAATGGGTATAGTTCCCCATACTAAAGGGGTGGCGTAAGCCACAAAACGATGGGCTAGGCTTGTAAATGCCCTCGGGCAGATAGCCTAGTATGAAACTATGAACCTATGAACCTATAATAATGTGCGTGATTGCACAGGGCTGGTATCTGGACCGAACCATATACCAAAGCACTACACAATTCATAAAAAGACAGACATACCACGTTTAATGACATGCACTACAGTGCACCTGTAGGAAGCTAAGTCTGCAGTAGGTATGCAAATTACCATCCAAAGCTTGCGTTGTGATTCAGGTACCTGTCAATCATGATGTACATAACAACAGAGGTATTTAAACTTGTGTAGGTACAACTGCATACCTATGTGACAACATCATGCCTATTAAAGTGAGAAATCATAAAAAGCATAATATAAAATAAGGGGATGCACAAACACATCTCATATGTAAATACCATACATAAAAGCATGATAATACAGTATAACCTAAACCTAACCTGAAACCTTGCTCCTTAGCCATAACCCTACAATTTCCTCTCAATCCCCAAATTTAAATTTCTCCTCGCATTCCCTAAACCTAAATTTCCTGGTCACTCCCAAAAAATAAATTCTGTGCTCACTCTTAAAACATAAATTACCTAATCACTACCTACCCTTTACCACCCCTTCCATTCCCTTGTGCTGAACTCCACGTTAGTTCCCTAACCCTAAATTCCCCAATCACTGCTATCCGAAAACTCCTCTCCCACTCCCTGCACTGAAATTTCCTAATTGTTCCCTAACCTTAAAACTCCTTCTCACTTGCTAACTTTAATTCCAATTCTGCCCCAACCCTAAATCTTCTAATTGCCTATTAAACCCTCCTACCCCCCCCCCCCCAGCATTACTGCACTTACCTTACTCACAGCTGCCACCTTGACCAAACACATAGTAGAGCTCAAGAACAAGCAGCAGCCCATGTGAGCTGCAAGACTCCTGGGTTCCCAGTTGCAAGACTGTGGTTTGCGAGCAGCCAGGACCCAAGCACTTGTTATAGACACATATTAATCTGGCTTTTTATACATGAATGTTTTTGGACTGCTTTTTATAGATCTGTTTAATAATTAGACTGCATTTGTGATGTAATGAAATATTCTAAGGGTAACAGTGTAGTTAAGGTAAATAATACCTACTGTGCCTATTTTGGTGTTCAACTGTAATAACATGTATCACTTATACATTACTTATACATTACTTATTTACAATTAATTACAATTACTTACTTACTAAACTAGAATTGAGATAGGATTGGCCTACACAGAGATGAAGACCCCCCCAAGTAAGTGGGAAGAGGAAGGAAAACTGATATCCTCATTCTCATACTGGACAAGAACACACACACACACACACACACACACACACACACACACACACACACACACACACACACACACACACACACACACACACACACACAAACTTACACAAATATGCTGAGTCCATTGAATGCTCACTGAAGATACATATGAATACTAAAAATGTAAACAGTTTCCCCAACTGCATTAATATAGGAGGACACCATTTACAGGATATAACTATTCTTTCCTTTATCCTGTGGAAAGAAGAGTTGTGCGAAATCATATACAGTCACTTAATGGATTTGTTACATTTACAGCAGGACTCAAATACCTGCATTATGTAATATTATTGTGAGGTCTTGGAAGACCTCCTTCACAAGGCAATGTAATTTTTTTGGCTTCACTCTGACGAGTGATGTCTCTTCATGAACTCATGGGTGTGTCCTCCCAACTTCAAATCAGAATATCAAATAAGACACTTTGCTTATTCCTATCTCCCTACCGAATACAGCCCTTCATTCACTGCATGAATCTGTCAATGTTCCTTCTCTGCAGAAACACCTAAATGATAAAACTCTGCCTTCTCTGTGCTAGATACCATACATAGTATAATATCCTCAGTAATAATCTCTATTTACATTCTACCACAGTCGTGTGTTTATTTAAGAACAAAGCATATGCGGTAAAATGAAACATGGCAGTCATAAAAATATATAAAAAACTTTAATCTATAAAAACAGGTAAGAGCTTTCTCCAGCAAACTGGTGGCTTCATCAGACCATATCAAATGCAAAAAGAAAAACAGTTTAAATACACAAACTCAATTAAAACCTGCCAATAGCGAATATTACTCACATCTAGAAGCAGGCATCCATTAGGGAACACATTCAGCCATTACTACCAATGCATATGGTGTTATTACAACACTGAAAACTGGGTAAAAACCTTAAAGGAACATACCCCTTTTCCTAAACATACCAAAGCTGTTAAGAAATGCTTCAGATTTATTTATTTATTTATTATTTATTTTACATTTGTTGACTGGGAAAGTCCATTTACAGTGGTGGCCCGAGGAGAAAAGCTCCATTTTACATACAATGCAGTAACATACAAACAATACATTAGTATACAAAGCAAATATAGAAGGATTAATAAGAATCTACAGTACTATGTGATTATACTTCCTAGGACATTTTTACATAGTAGTTTAATATTAACTATGGATACATTTCTTAGAAATTCAGTAACTTTATAAAGCTGTAATGCTTTCAAAAGGTAGCGTTAAAAATCGAAACTTGATGAGAAGAGTAGTTTTTAGTATCTTTGTCTTTACCCAAGGGTGTTACAGGAGCATAGCCATTTGTTAGAAAGATGGGCTATGAGGAGTTTTTTTAAATTGAGTAGTGGAGGTATAAGGAGCAAAACACATATGCTCCTATTTGTACAAATTACCATATAACATATATAAATCATTTGTAAAAGGCTTTTATACAAATTAAATTCTAATAGACACAAAATTATTACATCAGAAGTCCCCTCACTTTTAATACAGGGCTTAACCAACACCATCCAATTCAATCCAAATGCCTTATCAGCTCTAAGCTTCAAAAACCAGCATAGCTAGCTATTGACTGTCATATTTTCTATGTCACCTAGCCTAATAGTCTCATCTACAATCTCAACCACCATGAACATAAACTCATGTGGGATATCACTTTCTAGTGCATATATTTCACAAGTGCACTGGTAGTGTTCTGTGTCCTCATGCAGTACAAATGCTCCTTGACCTGCTTCCTTAGAGTCTGGTTAGTTTTTCCAATATAAAAATAATGATAGCATTCACACTGTGCCAAATATACCAAATTTCTGTTGGCACAGTCTGCTCTAACCCTAAACTTATACCTCCTACCTGTATCAGGATGGATAAACATGCTATCACATTTAATATACTTGCAATAACTGCATTGATTGCATAGAAATGTGCCTACACCCTCACTATATCTGTCCCTTCCCCTCTCAGGATAGCAAAGCATCTGTTTTAAGGATTTAAGATTCTTAAAATGAAAATGTGGTGTGCCACCAACCACCTTTCTAATTTCCTCATCTGTCAACAAGAGTGGCCAATGTTTTCTAAACACCATCTTAATCTTTCCTACATTGCTGGTATAGTACATAGGGACATTTACCAGGCATGCGGATCTCGAGACTTAATAATATGGAGACTAGATATAGGGATGGATATATGTTATATGGCAATTTGTACAACTAGGAGCATATGTGTTTTGCTCCTTATGTATCTGAAGCATTTCTTAACAGCTTTGGTATGTTTAGGAAAAGGGGTATGTTCCTTTAAGGTTTCTACCCAGTTACCAGTGTTGTAATAATGGCATATGTGTTGGTAGTAATGGCTGAGTGTGTTCCCTAATGGATGTCTGCATCTAGATGTAACTAATATTAGCTACTGGCTGGTTTTAATTGAGTTTGTGTATTTAAACTGTTTTTCTGTTTTCACGTGATATGGTCTGCTGAAACCACCAGTTTGGTGGAGAAAGCGCTTACTTGTTTGTATAGATTAAAGGTTTTTATATATTTTTACGACTGCTGTGTTTCATTTTACTGCATATGCTTTGTTCTTAATTAAACGTATTGTTTATGTTAGCAGTATAACGTTCGCCCATTTGGTGATTTGTTTTACTTGTATGGATTTATTTAATTTGCATATTTACTTTTCTTTTTTTCATAAACTTTTCAGCATTTCAAACTAATTACTTTTTCCAACCAGTAAACCTATATGCCATTTCATACTCTCTTATTTTTGCACTCATTTTGTTCCCTCCAGTATTTCTTTACCCACTATCATTCTTTAACTATTGTTTTTGACCTGTGATCTGTATCCAGGCTACTTCTGAAGAATGCATTTCTAGTCAGTGTACTACCTTGGTAAACAAACATTAAAATACTAACTAAAAATAATTAAGAACTCTGATAGATCCTTACTTATTTCATGTTCTTGCGTGTGTGTGTGTGTGTGTGTGTGTGTGTGTGTGTGTGTGTGTGTGTGTGTGTGTGTGTGTGTGTGTGTGTGTGTGTATCTCCTCATATATTGCTCCTTTTATACATCGTCAGCTTTCTGTAGGCTTCTGCTGCTACTTAAGGCCAAACAGGAAACCTGAAAACAAAACATTTTATGTACTATGATCAAACTGCTGAGAGTAGAAAATGTCAGCAAATGGCACTGCCTACATGAGATGATGCATGATGAATGCTTAAGAGTTGTTATATAAGTGATCTGTCATTAAGCTTCAGTTACTTGCTTGCTATAGGGTTTAGGTAAGGAGGACTAAATGTTTTCTTACACTGTATATGTTATTTTGTAAACTGGTTGGAAGTGAGAAATATTTGTGATTAGAAAGTCATTATTTACGAGGTATCTTGATTTCTGCATGTTTATACTTTCGTGGAACTGTAATACAAACTGAAGATGGCGATAGTGTGTACATGTGGGTATGTGTTTGTGGATGTACACGTGTGTGTGTGTGTGTGTGTGTGTATAATTATATATATACATATATATATATATATATATATATATATATATATATATATATATATATTTATGGGTCTACTTTTTATCATCAAAATTACATTTCACCGAATCGTAGATAAGCAACTACAATTACCCAAAACTTTATTTTAGAGAAACTACACTTCTCCAAATGACAAATTACTGAAAAAAAAACAATAACAGAACAAATAAGACAAAACAACACACACATTCTCCAATATTTTTGCAGAGGGGCAAGCCCCCCTGTACATTATATACACCAGCTCCGAGATCGCACTACAATGACAACACAGGTGGTTTCCTCGATCCGTACTGTAGTGCAATCTGCATTTGCCACCTACAACCACTGTAAATACAACCTACCATATAAAGAAGTTTGCTCACACTACCCTGTCATCTGTCAGGCTTCACAATAAGTATGGTATACAGGAAGCAACATAAAGGCCGCACACTTCCATGTCTTGCAGTACCAGCAGCAGACTAAACATGCGGATGAAAGGGACTTTGGAAAAGTGAAGCTTCTCACAACTGAGATTTCGAGTAAGTGGAATCGCTTACCTGTGATTCTCTAAAGTGATGTAGATGTAGATGTAGATGTAGATATAGATATATATATATATATATATATATATATATATATATATATATATATATACAGATATATATATATATATATACACACACACACACACATATATATATATATACATATATATATATATATATATATATATATATATATATATATATATATATATCAAACATGATCAGAAAATAAATACAGAAAAGATGTATGAAAACTTTGAATGCTTTATGTTTGCATTCATTCCATGGTCACAACTGCCTAATCCTGTGTTTTGGAATCAAGTTTTGAAAGTCGACGTTAGAAATTTCAGTCTTTCTATGTACAAACTGCAAGTTCCATACACGACTTCATCTTACTTTGTTAGTTTTCCTAATTTCTGTTGTTCACTGGATGGTTTGCCTGAAGCAGGAGAAACTAATTTTGTATTACTTATCACTGCCATTTTTTTCATCTTGGCTGTTTACATGTTGGCAGAAGTTGACACATCTGTTACACCCTGACACATCTGCTATCTAATGCCACATTTATGTTGCTATTTCAAACCTAAGACACCCTAGTTAATCAGAAGATGGTTTGCTTCAGTGGTTTCTTGTTAGCCACAAAATCTAAATCAAAATTAATTACTAGAGTTATAGGCTGATAAGCATGATAACTAAAAGGATTAATATGTGGAAAAATGCACTAGAAGCTTTTCAGTTATAAATGTTTATATGGTTACATATGAGTATATGCTTGTTTGGGCACGTGTGTTCGGCTGTTGAGTATCCTTAGGTATAGTCTGAAGGTTATGAAAGCAGTACAAAAAGAGCGCCAAAAATATAAAAGTCAAATCATAGCGATAAAACACCTCCTGGATACCGTCTACAATCCCTGATTTCAGAAAATTATGACACAATACTTTTCACAAAACTACAGATAAGAAAGAGGGGCAATGGACAAGCAGCGATCCTGCACATACTCGAAGATGGATAAGACATATCTCACAGTCTAATTCAATTATCGTGCTATATAATGAAAATGCTTTCTGCAGTGTCTTCTTACTCGAATACAGTATTCAGTGGTATTTACATAACAGCATGCATAGCATGGAGAAGAAAATATTTTTGTTTTTCACTGTTTCCTTATATTTTACTAGCAACTATATTAGTATCAACATTACAGCTTTACAGTACAGTTGTTAAATTATTGTCCTCTGTGTTTTCAGTATTTATTGTATTTATGTCCATTCCTGACTACATCTGCCCAGCAGCTGTAGACAATACTGTGTCTGCATTTGATACATAAATAAATAAATACTTTGTCCAGAGAGATCTAAAATGCATCATGTACAAACAGGTAAACTCAAGAGACAATACTGCCAATGATTAGTTGTATGCAGGTTTCTGCTGATGTATAAAAAAGGAAATGTGACCACTACTGTCAGGACTGTGAAAGCAGTCACTAAATATAGCAGCAAAAAGTGGCATGAAACACTTGCTTTATGCTGGTACTAATCTCCTACCAAATCTACGACTAATACTAACAGAGTTATTATCAGAACTGTAATTTAATGTCAACAAATATAAACATTAGCACATTTTTGTTAGAACTACAAATGCAGGGTTTTTTGTAGGAAAAAAGGCTTCTAAACATTTAAAATCATAGTCTTTTGTATCTACACGGCAAGCTGTCAGTCAGTGTCTTAGAAGTCCCATGGGTCAGTTCTTGCAGCCTGGTTTGTGGTTAAAAATCTTCTGCGCTCATGTTTAGGTTTTCTTCCAGACAGAATTGTAGATTGCTAATGAGGAATCATCCGGGCCCTGTATATATATTTTTACCCTTTACTTAACCCTAATTGTGCTTTAAAATAATACAGTTAAAATTATAACATTATCTCTAGCATTACATATACATACTTTATATATATATATATATATATATATATATATATATTCTTACATACACACAAAATATATTTTATATATATATGTATGTATATATATATATATATATATATATATATATATATATATATATATATACATGTATATACACACACACACACACACACACACACACACACACCAGTGCTTTCACAACTTTCCTTCTAATGGTTTCAAATAAAATACTGACAAGATTTGTAATTATTTTCTACTAAATGGTGAGGCATTTCAGGGAAGTAAAATACAAAAGACATAAGGAACAGTCCAGTTCTAAGCTTCGTTTGTATAAGAGACTGCTGCTAGGCCTGAGTGGCATTAACGAATGAGGCAAAAGATGGCCCCACCTTGCCAACTGTCCTCCAACTGTTATCACAACAAACAAGGATGACATCATCATTTCCCATCTCTATGGAAACATGAAAATTAATACCGACCCGTGAACTGCAATGAAGATGCTTAAGATTTGTAATGATGACAGAAAGTAAAGGGAAGGAAAACACTTAAAATATCTCTTCCACTATGTCAGTATATTTAGAATTATTTTCATAAAAGATAGGTGCCCTCATTAAGTATATAGTTTATAGTTTTTTAACACTGTCTTTTGCCTCCCATTAATTTAGATTTTTGTTAAAAAACAAAAACAAATTAACGCTTTGCATCCTATTACAGCAAACTTTTCTTTTAAGATACACTGCATATCTTATAGTAACAGTATGTAGAATATATAATCATTTTGTTTTAAAAATTGCATTTTCCTGTAGACATAGGACTATGCTAGACATTGTCAAATCATCCTTCTTACATCATCTGGTATGATCAGATATGAATATATTTATATGGTGTGAATATTTACCTCTGTGTTATATTATATAGTCTAATAAAATAATATCACCTAATTTCCAGTATTTAAGAGCATTGGCAAATGAAAACACTAATGAACAGGAAAGCAAAGAGTGGAAAGACAGAAAAAAGGACCACTGGGAGAAAAAGGATTTCATTCTGATACTATCAGTTTAGCCTAATCCATCTCAGATTATAATGCCTCCTTCTGTCATAGTGCAAATCAGATACCGAGGTGTGATTAGTGCTTGTTCATAGAATGCCCTACAGTTTTCAAGCAAGGCAACCACAAATAAACCTGATGCCTATTTTGCTAGCTAAAGTCATTACAAAATCAAGAACATACATACAATGTGCTCTTTCAGACTCACTACCTCAAGTTAAACATTTTCTGCTCATAAGACAGTATCTCACTCTCCAGAAATATATAAAATATGTATCGCTACACTAAAGAACAACAACTCGCTCATGCATTTCAAGTGTGCTACATATAAACTTAACCCCTGAAAACATTTGACAAGCCATGCCTGATTAGAAGAACTAAGCTTTTAAATGATAGGATTTCTGAAAACACAATAATTACATAAAAGGGTTTCTACAGTTATTTCTTGAGTTCTTTACTGATCTCTTCACTAATGAAAAGGTTCTTAGAAAATTAAATCAACGAGGGGGACCAGGCTTATATAAAACTAAATTAGCATCAAATGCAAATTATGGGGTACTTAATGGTAGAAACAGGTGCAGAGAAGGGCCCTAAATGAGATAAATGAATAAAACATCCCTCTGCACAAATGTGAAAGCTGACACAAAGTCAATGATATGAATAATTCAGCAGCCTCACCACTGCTGCTGGGGTCATCCTGCCTTGACCTTTGAAACAGGAAGTAAAAATTCTGGTAAATCTAGTAACTGAAAAAGCAGCAGCCTGTTACAAAGAATCTAAAATCATTTAAAAATATATATATTTTTAAAATATCAAAATGTATACAGTGAAGAAAAGTTAATATCAAACCACTAAAGGTAAGACAAAGCAGTCTATACTTCTTCCAAGAACATTCCTTCTGGCTGCATAGTTGCACTTATTAAAATATGTACTAGGAACATATGCTTTTCATGACACCATTTCAAATGTTCAAAAATTCACATGATTTAAGTAATATATTCAGACAGTCTGTCTGGAACAAACTTCATTATACTTTTTCCAGAGTCTTAAATTCACAGCAATTTTTGTAAAAAAGACTGTAGTATATACATACATCTGCACCACAAACATGCACCCTCTTACATTGCCGGCAGTTTGCAGCAGGACTGTGTTAATTATGGTCATTTATAGGTCCAACTCAAACTTCATTATCTATAAGTCTTAAAAGCCTTACTCCAGTTAAGCTCATATACTGGAAAATGTGCCATGAAAAATTAAGGTATTTTATAAATCAGGTATTTCCATTATTTTTCCCATCATGCACTGTGCTCTACTTTGTTTACTTTAGTCACTATTCCCGTATAGATTCCTGTATTTATTTTACTTCCTTGGTTCTTTAAGAGACTGACAGCAGTGACAGCATACAACTGCACAGTCAGGACTAAGCAGTACATGACAAGACTTTGGAGTTCCTGTAAGTAATCATACACAATGTCATCTCAGTTCTTTCCTGGAATTTTCATTATGATACAGATCATGCAGGTGCAAAGGTATCACCACATGGTTATGGTTACTCTGTCAGAATGATGTGGTAGCTGCTGGTATTCAACATTTTGAAAAAGTTGATTGGAAATGTAGTATATTTATTTGTACTGGACAGAATATCCAAACAGATTATAGCTTAAACTTTCAGATTAGACTGGTACATATAAAATAATGTCTTCAGAAATTCAGCAGTTATCTACACTGCAGAAAGCCAGATAAACTAAATTCTGATAGGTGGATTTAGAAGCTGGCCTTTCAGATATTGTTCTACTAGCCAGAAGGTGGGAAAACATTTGCATCTCTTTCAGCACAACAAACAAGTTAGAGTGTGCCTATACTTGTACCTGTATGTGAGTGAGCAAAAACAAAATATTAATGCAAAACAGGAGTAAGAGCTTTGCCCTCACAGCTGCTGTTATCTTGTGGTTAATCGTACAGTTATAAACTTAATATAGCTGTTGTTTATACTAGCAAATCTATGTAGGAGAAATACAGCACTTCATATACATTAAACAAAAATATGTCAATTAGAATTATATATGACTTATGGGGAAACACTGAAAATTAAAGTAGATATCTAGGTATTGAGTTTTTACTGGTTTCTTGTCCTGGATATCATAGATAAAAATATGCTTCCCATTGAAGGGGCAGGTTCTCCTTGCCTGTACAACTGAGATGCTTGGAGTAATATTCTACAAAGCATGTCTTAAGCACTACTTGAGCAATTTTTTGCATCTTCTGAGTTATACTGCACACTGACATACCTACCCTATGGTGCTGCCCTCAGCAACAAAACACTCCAACTCAAAATACTGAATGAGTGCCTAAATGTATAGAACAGCATGCAATGTTGCATTACACAATTAAAAAAAAATCTCTTTACAGATTCTGCTCTATGTTATGTTAAATAAATTTTCCTCAGAGGTACACAAGAAAAGTCAGTATAGCTGTTTGTCTAAGTCTTATCTAATCTAAGCAATGAGAAAACAATATAAAATAAAGATTCTCACACATTACATGTAAGATATGAAAATATGCAAATCAATTATCTCCATAAGAAAAAAAGATGGGGCAGCATTTTTGAACTGTTTTCCTCTTCTATTGTACACTATTTACATTTTGAAGGATACCAAAGTCAGAGAGCTTTTACCAGTTGTAATGCTCACAAGCAATTTGTTAATCTAGCTACCAAATTCAAAATTAACTGATAACCTCTGCAATCTGAGGGCTTCACACAAGAAAAAAAACACTCTGTTTCTTGCACTATGAGAAGGAAAAATGCACACCTATAAACTTGCGTGAACAGCTCTAACATTCTCCACTATTCAGTGAAATCAGAGGCTGTTACAGAGAAAGATTTGTTCTGCCTTCCAGCTGAAGCTGCTATAGGAACATTGATTTATTAGTAAAACAAAAACACCCCTGGTAAAGCATATTAAACTGCGGTAGACCAAAGAGCGCTAGTTTGGGTTTTGACTTAATGACTAACTCGAGCTGTAGCTCGGTACATAAACTGGCTCCCCCGAAGTGATAGCTATGGGAGCCCAGCTGGTTTTAATTTTAAAACGAGCAGTTTCCCTTCTCCCAAAGTGCTAAAGCAAATAATCCCAGCAATCCACGACTAGATGGTTTCACAGGGAGAGCAGTGAGAATTTGATCACCTAGATAATTAAAGTCATTCTTGAAATACAAACCAGTACCACCAAAAAAGAACTCCTGCTTAAATTATTTCTTCAGTGGGGTGGAAAGAGAAACCTTGTAGCTGTGTACAATAAAGCTGTTTTTTATGGACTGTGTACTTCTTTCCGCAAAGCACATCAAATGCATTTTACAGTTGTAACCAAATGTAGACTAAATCACTGCTTTTTGGAATACAATATTGCACATTGAGCTGAACAGCCTGGTAAGAATTAAAACTCAACAGAATAAATTTCAGCTGGACATCACCAATGCAGTCTCCATAGAAAACAACTGTCAAATATGTGAAAACAAGAGTTAGCATTTTGAAACTGGTACTATTATGAGAAACCACCACTAAACTGAAAGAAGAAGTAAGAAATGCTAAGCCTGTGAATAGAATACAATCTTCTGAGTAGAGGATACAGACCATTTTGTTTAATCAGACAATACCCCCTGCATATTCCTGGAATAATTATTGCTGGTCACTGACCAGAATAGAAGGGCTACATGTTAATATGTGGAAGATATTTTTTTTCATGTAAATATTTAAAAAGGAGGAAGAGTCACCTTAATACCAAGCTGGAGAAAAGAAAAGTTTACAAAAGGTTGCAGGCCTCTGGTTTATTAGCTCTGCAGGGGTTACGTTTTTGTTTTTTCATTTTACCTCCAGATATAACTGAGTTAAAATGACCAAGTTAAACCTAGTAAAGTAAATATGTCTATCCAGAATTAACAGCCATACTGGTGGTACCTGCTCTAAAATATTTTGGCAGTCTAACTTTTGCTAGTATATTTGAAGTTTCGATCCAGCAGTGCATATTAACCTGATCTTTGTTTCTATTTGCTGCCCATAAGAATAAGAAGTAAACAGGGTGCTACAGAACATACACAAAGCAAATACAGTGCTGAAAAGCAATATTTACATATGTACACAAACAAACATACAAACACATACACACACACACACACACACACACACACACACACACACACACACACACACACAGGCAAAAATGGTTATGTTTGTACTTGAAAGAGATATGGTGTAGCTGTGGGAAACATAAGTTAATACTGCCCATACTGTTGCATAACAGCAGGAATGTAAGCTGTAATGGGGTCATCAGGTGATGATGCTGGCAGAAGGAGAAGGTAGAAGGGATGTAAGATGGAGATTCAAAGGTATGACCCAAGTGAAGCAGGCAGAGACTAAGGTAGAAGTGATGTTAATAATTTATTTTCCATACTAAAGCAGAATCTAACAAAGCTGTGATAAGCTGCTTCTAGAGGAAGAGATACAATGATGAAAATACTCTTCCAACACTAGAGATAGCTTTTCAAAGGAGTGGGGCGATACTGGCACTGATCATATGATACACGATCACAAGTTAGTGGCACATTGATAGAGAAGATTAAGAAGAATTGTGCAGAAATTGCTTTGCCCCCAACAAGTGCCAAGTCTTCTTTTGGCTTTTCCCGGTTAGGGGTGGCCACAATGGATCACCTGTCCACTCATGATTGGCAGTGGAGTTGTACGGTGTCGAGTTGCCAGCCCGGCACCCAACCTTCCATGGAAGGCACACACGCATGTCTAGGGCCAATTTAGAGTATCCAATCCACCTACAGCATGTCTTTGGGATGTGAAAGGAAACTGAAGCACCTGGATGAAACCCACGGGACCACAGGGAGGACATGCATACTCCATACAGAAGGCACCCCAGCTGAGGATCGAACCAGAGAACCTCTTCCTGTGAGGTGGCAATGCTAACCACTGCACCACTGTGGCCACCCCCTGAAGTACACAGCCAAAATTAGCAGAACAAAAAATACTTATATTGTACTAGTTATGCTCCTCAGCTGTTGATTATAATTTCCATCAGAAAGATGTAGGCATCTCTATCAGACTGACAAGGCTTTTTGTACTCTGTTATTGTCCTTTACAAAGAGAGTACAGTGGTGCAGGTACTAACACTGCCACCCCAGCTGCTTGGGTCTTTGGTTCAATTCCCAGTAAGGGGGCCTTTTGCTGTATGAATCTACAGAACATTCCCTGTGTCTGCATGGATTTTTGCCAGAATCTTCTGTTTCGTTCCCTATTTCCAATCCTAAAAGCAAGCTAGCAATCCTCTAAACTACTTATAATACATATGATCTGTGTGCACATGTGTGTGCGTGTGACTGTCTATATGTCTGCGTGTGTGTGTGTGTGTGTGTGTGTGTGTGTGTGTGTGTATATATATATATATATATATATATATATATATATATATATATATATGGGTTTATGTTGACCCACCAAAATTACATTTCTCCGAAATGTAATTTCATGACTCTGTTTTTCCGAAAGTGCATTTATCGGAAAATGCAGTCTTGCGAAAAAATGATTCAATGAGCAATAAACAAGGCTGTTGTTCTAGATCACGGCACAGAGGGGATAAGGGAAAATTCCTTTTTCCCAACTGTAGTGCAATA
Source organism: Protopterus annectens (assembly GCF_019279795.1). Taxonomy (NCBI): domain Eukaryota; kingdom Metazoa; phylum Chordata; order Ceratodontiformes; family Protopteridae; genus Protopterus; species Protopterus annectens. The sequence continues at coordinate 1,571,499,056 of NC_056733.1, read as the reverse complement.
TCAGAATTAGAATATATAAGTAGCGGGGGGTTGGGGGGGTGCAGGGAGGCTTGCCCCCTTGGATAAATGTGTTTAGTGTTGTTATGTTTTTTTTTTTTTATTTACTGTTCGTTGAATCATTCTTTTGTGAAAGTGCATTTTTGGTTAAATGCACTTTCGGAAAAAAGGAGATGCAAAATTACATTTCGGAGAAATGTAATTTTAGTGGGTCGAGGTAGATCCATATAGATAGATACACAAGTGCATGTTTGATGGCCTGGCATCCATTGTAGGATAGGTTCAATGTCTTGCATACATTACTAGGCACCATGCTCCAACCTCCCCACAAGCCTCTCCACAACCTTTACTTGATAAAATATGTTTTGGATAATAAATGAATAATAGAAAGAATTAATGTGTGTATCTGTGTGTATATGCATACATATATATATATATATATATATATATATATATATATATATATATATATATAGATTTATATATATATATATATATATATATATATATATATATATATATATATAGATATATAGATATAGATAGATATTTATATTTATAGATAGATATAGATAATATAAAAATAGAACTATATCTATCTATATGTATATATAATATATATATATATATATATATATATATATATATATATATATATATATATATATATATATAGAGAGAGAGAGAGAGACACACACACATATGCATATAAACAAGCTTTCTGTCTTACTGTCATCTTTAGTCCTACCAGCTATAGCCACAATCTGTGTACGTAAAGTCCTGTACGTGTTAGACAAGGTTGACTGCAGCTGCTGGAAGTCGCGTGTGTAGTATTACATTCTCTGCATGTATGATTACGGCTAGCTGCTGCTAGTTTCGTCTAACCACACGAGAAACAAAGCACAGAGTTACCAATGTAGCAGGACACTTTGGAAACATTGCAATAAGGACACAATCTACAACATGGCTCATAAGTAAACACACCTACTCCAGCTGGATTCTTGTCTCCAGGTGCCATTTATAACTTACGTGATTAATGATGTTCTGATTCTAGATATCTCTGGCCTTAGACAACATCCTGAAGTACCCACCCCACAAATATAAAAATATAATAATTAATGAAAATTAATTTAATTGAAACATAGATATATAAAAAAAACAAACACACACACATGAAAAAAAATACACAAGTACACGTGCACACTCACACAGACACACACAGACACACGCACATGCACACACTGGTCACTACTGAAGTATGAGAGTTAATTTTTCTTGGATACTTGCTGTTCCATTACATGCTTTTTGAGATGAGGATTGTATTTTTAAAGGGAATTGTGTGTTGAGAGTTGTTATTTTTAGTCAATATTTTGCATCAATAACTGCACCCAAGATGGGAAACATTACTGGGTATTTAACAATATCCACCCTGGAAAAATATGTGGAGGAGTAGAAGAATGCATCAATGAGAGAGCAGCAAAACCCACACTGTTCACCAAATGTAACTCATTTACTATCAATTTCTCTACATCTGTCATATCAGGGTGTTTTTTTCTGTTCTTTTGTAAAATGTAGTTTCAAATAAATGTATTCAGTGAAAGTTTGCTCTTCAAATTCCGATTTGATTGACTGGAACACACTCACAGAAAGAACAGGGGGCTCATTTAGCAACAGCAAGGACAAACTGGAGTTAAACAAGTACATCAGTTTAATAAATTTACAAATAAGAAATATAATTTAATTTTCAGTTAGAGAAGTTTTAGGTTTGCTAGTTTTCAGGCTGATTGGTGGGTAAGCAAATGAAGTACATGAAGAAGGTTGAGAATTACCCTCGCCAACAGGTTAAAACTATACTAAAAGAGTCACAAGAAAAATAATAAAACCTTAACAGGCAAATAACATTTAAATAACACTGAAATGTCAAGAAATAGAGGCTGTTGCTGGGTAATAAAACATGGAAATATTAGAAAACATTTTTCTGGCACTGTCCTGCTAAATGTTACTTCCTAGCAATGCACACGGCATCAGGAAATAAAGGTTTAGGACCATATGCCTTACAGGTATCTACCATATTACCTGAAAATGTGTGAGGTCTAAACACAAGAACTTTTATACTGCAGCATGAATTCTGGTGCCCTGAGCACCTAGATTTGAAATTCATGGAAATAAGTAAACATAAAAAAATGATCATTTTTAGCAGGGGGAAAGCCCCCCCTGCACACAAAACTCAGTTTTGCTCCAGCTCAGAAAAATAATTATTTTTAAACTGTGTAAATAACAATTGCTCTTTCTCCATTACCAACCAATTTTAGAGAAAAAGCTGAAGAGCATGCCTTTGAGTTTTTGCATATTGCTACAGTCAGAAGCAACCAAACAGCTACATAGGAATCAGCCAACTGAGGTAATACAGCTCAAGCAACATAAGATTAAAGCAAACAAAGCTCAGGCAAGTCAGGATAAACTGCATTACACCAGTGGCAGCGAAACAAGAACGTCAAAACAAAATGGTATCAGTACATTGCACTTCTGAAGAGTTGTAGCATGGGGGGGTGTTGGTAAATTAAGAAAAGAATGATGACTGCCACAGTTAACCACACGTCACCATGACATCTGTATTGTTTGCAGGATAATGAACAGGAGAAAAGTAATCTGTGGTAGATAGCTAGCAGCAGGACTTTCTGAACTCAGGCAAAATGCTGTAAGTGAGCTATATCATGCTGGCTCCTGTAAAATTTCCACTGTATTGAAATGTATACTGCTTGTTGCTAAGCAAGTTGCTTAACCAGATGAACACTCATGGGTCACCCTTTAAAACAGTTACTATGCGATTATACGTACTCAGTCTTTCCCAGTGAAAGTCAACGTTATCCAAGTAATATACATACACCTATTCAGACATACACACACATATACACACACACACACACATATATATATATATATATATATATATATATATATATATAGAGAGAGAGAGAGAGAGAGAGATAGTAGATATAGATAGATAGATGTAGACATATATAGATCCCTCTCTCTCTCTCTCTCTGTATATATATATATATATATATATGGGTCTACTTTAGATGAATGAAATGCTCATAAAGCCGAACTTTATTTTGCTGAGATGAAAATAACGTAACTGAAAATGCCGAACCATGTAGTTTTTCTCAGGGCAAATAAACAATTGCCCAACATAGGGAAACATACCTTCTTCCCCACTGTAGTACAATCCCAGAGTTGGCATATATAGTTGGGGCGTGGGAGGTTTTGGATAGTACGGTGTATTTTAATGTAGTTTTCGGCAAGTGTTTACCTGGGAAAAACTATGCAGTTCAGCATTTTTAGTTTCATTATTTTCATCTTGGGAAAATAACATTGGGTTGTATGGACTTTCAGTCATCTAAAGTATATATATATATATATATATATATATATATATATTTTTTTTTTTTTTTTAACTAACATCTGCACCATGCACAGAGATTTTTGAATATAAATTTTGCAAATACTGAATATGCATTAGCAATATGATGAATGTTATGGGCAGAAAAATGCAAGTGAATCTCCAACAAAAAATGAAGACTTTTTTACTAGATTCCTTTACGACAGTACTATAAATAATTTTGTTCTGTGACCAACTCACTGATCTATCTCATCAGCCAAAATACAGAGTGTCTCTTAACCAGCCACATAGTGATTCTGAGATGTTAGTCACTTGCAGGATGGCTCCCACTTGGGGCAACCTAGAAAGTACACTAATGGTCTAATGGAACTTCTGGTGGGGTAGTAATCATACAGAAGTAGAAACATACTCCTCCAGGAGGGGTAGTAATGGTACAGAAGTAGGGACAGTCTCCTTCTGGTGGGGTAGTAATGGTACAGAAGTAGAGACATACTCCTTCTGGAGGGGTAGTAATGGTACAGAAGTAGGGACATACTCCTTCTGGAGGGATAGTAATGGTACAGAAGTAGGGGCATACTCCTTCTGGAGGGGTAGTAATGGTACAAAAGTACAGGCATACTCCTTCTGGAGGGGTAGTAATGGTACAGAAGTAGGGGCATACTCCTTCTGGAGGGGTAGTAATGGTACAGAAGTAGGGACAGTCTCCTTCTCTTGGGGTAGTAATGGTACAGAAGTAGGGACAGTCTCCTTCTGGTGGGGTAGTAATGGTAAAGAAGTAGGGACATACTCCTTCTGGAGGGGTATTAATGGTACAGACGTAAAGACATACTCCTGATTGGGTAGTAATCATACAGAAGTAGAGACATACTCCTTCTGGTGGGGTAATAATGGTACAGAAGTAGAGACATACTCCTTCTGGAGATATAGTAATAGTACAGAAGTCAGGACATACTCCTTCTGGAGGGGTAGTAATGGTACAGAAGTAGGGGCATACTCCTTCTGGAGGGGTATTAATGGTACAGACGTAAAGACATACTCCTTCTGGAGGGGTATTAATGGTACAGAAGTAAAGACATACTCCTGATTGGGTAGTAATCATACAGAAGTAGAGACATACTCCTTCTGGTGGGGTAATAATGGTACAGAAGTAGGGGCATACTCCTTCTGGAGGGGTATTAATGGTACAGACGTAAAGACATACTCCTTCTGGAGGGGTATTAATGGTACAGAAGTAAAGACATACTCCTGATTGGGTAGTAATCATACAGAAGTAGAGACATACTCCTTCTGGTGGGGTAATAATGGTACAGAAGTAGAGACATACTCCTTCTGGAGATATAGTAATAGTACAGAAGTAAGGACATACTCCTTCTGGAGAGGGTAGTAATGGTATAGAAGTAGGAACATACTCATACATACTACTCCTACTCATCACTACAAGGGGAGGAGCTCCTAGGAGAAAAAATCAGTATGGAAAAATGCTAATGACTTTAAAGCAGCATCTCCCTCTTAAACACACACACTATTCTACCAGTGCCTCTCTAACACATGCTGTGAGAAAACCATAGATAATGGATATATGCTTAACTATCAACTTGTGAATACACTGAAGTACTAATTTAGATGTAACACAAAGAGCTACATAAAGATGAAATGTTAATTAGGAAATATGTTTAAAATTTCCATCACAGTTGCTGCTCACCTTTTGTCACATGTCCTTATAGGTAAAGGTAAATACCATACAATTAGTCTGTAGGTTATTACAAACCTAGCTAATAATCTGAAGTCAGAATCAAACCATGACCCTTGTATCTGGGAGATTAAGACCTTAACCATTATGCCAACCCTCCTAGCCAAAAGTCAGCAGAATAAAATGGTGACCTTACAATTATATCCTCCATTTCCCCTTCATGGCCTACTGCCTGTTCTTACCACAGACATGCACTTAAGTATAAACACACCAGAACCACAATAAAAAAAACAACAACCGACGAAACCAGGTATTTTATCACTTTAACATTTCTATTGAATACTATTTTATTTTCTTTACCACACAAGTTGTACCCTTGGAAATCTAAATCAAACAAGTACCAATAAAATGCAAGGAAGGCAAACATTAAAGCAAAGCTAAGATTTCTTTATTTCCTGCATAAAGTTGCTTTATGGATGTGAAATATTAATGAAAGCAAGAGAGCATATTCTGAAAAATATTGAAAACAGCCTGCTTCCTGAGTAATGTAATAACAGTATCAGGCAAGCATACTGGATTTTGTCAAGCTATCGTGGCCTGATGCATTTGTAAAACATGCTCCTGACCCCTGTATATCTCTATGTATATGTCCAAATCGTTCAATCACACAATATTTATGATGTTTTATGCAGCAGTGAGTATATAGCATAGACATAAATGAAAGCTGTAGAGTACAACAGGAGAAGCTGATTTTATATGAGCCTAACAGAATTTCTAAAATCCAGGTCATGAATGAGCATGGTAAACTCCTAGATTACGGTTAATAAAAAGTAAATTAAAAATAATCTAGATGACGGATTATTTCAGTTTGTAGTTTCTTGACACCAGTCTTAGTAAAGAAACAGTAACTGGAGAAAAAGGAGGTCGTTTAGTAATAACAGTTCACCCATATAGAAGTTATTTATCAAACGTCAAAAGTCTATAAATTGATGAAGATTTTCAAGATAGTCTTGTCTCACAGCACATTTAAAAAACCCTGGGAACACCTGTACACACCAGAAAGTCCACAACATACAAATATACCTTTTTGCAGCTGCAATGGTCTCTGTCTTTAATTGAAAATGTGTTCTGACAGAAAATATTGGGCAAGAGAGCAACTTCCAGTAGAATCTATCACATTTCTTTCATTTTTACAAAGATGACATATGGAATATAATATACAAGGTATAGCAAAGCAATGTATTCTTTATAGAGTGCTTCTTAACCTGGTATATCATTCTAAAGCATTTCTGAGTTCCAGTGACCACCATCAGCAGCAAATCCCTTTAGTTTGCATTAAGTATAAAGTAAGGCCAGGATCCCAGAGCAGCTCCTCCACTAAGTGAATGAGTGTTGCTGGTCAAATTTGCTGTGGCACAGGGCAGGTAACAAAGCTCACCAGTTGAATTTCACAGTTCTTCATCAGGTCTGTCTACCTTTAAGGGCTATTGTCACCCCTGCAGGAATGTAGCCATTAAAAATACTGAAAGGTGGGCAGTAAGGCATACCAAGGCAAAGTAAAGGCTGTCATCATATTAGTGCTAGAGGCTAGCCTTCTAGGCCTCAGCATTAATACCTGGTATATAAATAAAAGCCAAAGGGAATAAACGCAGTATACCCACCTAACAGCTTCAAAAATTACATAAGTATACTATGATACTGTTCTCTAAGCTGAAAAAGAAGACAATTGAGTAGAGAAATATGGTAGTTACTAAAGGCCTATTTAGTCCACTGTTTCCTGCTTACAAAGAGAAAGAAACATGGTCACTTGAGTGGATGTTCAAGTTTGCAGACCACAATAATCAGTTCAGATTATCTACCTCAAATAATTTGTTTGGAATGTATTTCTTTGTAGACTAGGTTTGTACATCTATTTGTGCAGTTTAAGATATGGACATTACTTGCATCAAATTATTCCAAAAATCCGCTAAGAATGTCTATAACCCTGAAAGCTGTTTTGAAACTATCCTTACATCCCGGGTGTCAATAGCAAATCAATATCTGTTTGGTAAACAAAATAACTGACAGAATGGAATTCATAAAATTTTCTGAAATGAATTGGAAAGTTGTATGGTTGTGAACGACTCTAAAAAAATAAAGCTTTACTTTCTATACTCAGGAAATAATGTTCCTCCAGGCAGTTTCTTCAGACTATTAGGTTTAAGCATTGTTATGATGAGTTTATAAGGTCACAGCTATTCATTTTAATAAAAATGTTGTTCTGACAGTTAATGTTTCCTGTGTTAATTGTAAGACAAATATTTTCTTTTTGAAGAAAATCTTGGACTTACTCCAATGGCAGATTAAAACTATATATATATATATATATATATATATATATATATATATATATATGTGTGTGTGTGTGTGTGTATGTGTGTGTATGTGTGTGTAGGTATCTTCCCTCCAAAGTCCATTTTATCTTGACAGCAGTAAGAAAGGCACATTTTACCTTATTAAAACTGGTATTCTTTCTAAAATAGATATTCACAGCCTATAATAATTTGTCTGCCATTGTAAGGTTTATTTTGTAACACAGACTGAAAAAAGTCTGATTATGCCAGTCTTCTCCAGTTTTACCACTGGGGAGGAAGACTAAACAGAAATAGAACTGTCAGCCTTTTAATTCCTTACTGTGGGATATAATTTGATAGAAAAATGTAAGAGTAATATGAACACAAAGACATATGAAGAACAAAAGTTTAAAGTGCTACAGAAAGAAAGAAATTCACATGCAGAAACTTACTGATCTTTGTGCACATGCTGACGTCTGTGTTTTTAGAACCCCACGACTGGTACCATTGTGTGAGGTACTGACATCTAACCATGACAGACACAGCTCCGGGTCCTCAGCTGCTATCCCTTTGACTTCTGTATACTTTGTGTCATCATGTCCACTTATTTAATAGCATCTTAAGTTATGTTTCTTTGTTTTTTTAAGTAAAAGAGTTGCCAAACCAATGTCTTTTATGTTAGAAAATGCTGAGAGAAATGTAGCCAACAAGACCTCTGGAAAATGTGAAAATATTATAGTTGTTTTCTAGTACAACAGATTTACTTTATTTATTGTAATCTCTCTCTCACTCCGGTATCATAAAAGGATCCCTCTGTGACAAAAGACAGGCTAAAATAGTCCCTGCTGTAAAGTTCTTGTAAGTCAATGAGCTTCATGACAACTACTGATTTCTATGTGTAGACTGTAGTCATAAAAGCTAATTATTTTTTTAGTTATATAATGAAAGTAATTAGGGAAGGGATCTATGGCGTGCCTCGACAGTAACAAGACTTTCAACCATCTCCCACCTTGAATACTGCCCAAGAAAATGGAGACTGCAGAAGATGAAGGAAGTGGTGGGAAGGAGTGTGTGTGTCTGTGTGTGTGTGTGTGTGTGTGTGTGTGTGTGTGTGTGTGTGTGTGTGTGTGTGTGTGTGTGTGTGTGTGTGTGTGTGTGTATGTGTGCAACATACACTAACCTTTTTACAAAAAAGGCAACATTTGTTATTCACTTTGGGTTGTGCTTCACTATTCAGACTTCTATATACAAAGTTCAGCTTCATTAACTGTTTGTATTCAACAACTAGCAAAGAATAAGAACGCAATTTTTCCAAAGCCTTTCGACATCTCATTGAGGTCAGCTGGTTACACATTGTGCAGATGCTCAGTGATGCAAAGACAACAACAAGAATATTTTTTCAGGAGGCAATCAATATCTTGCTCCTGAAACAGGGCCTGAAATACAGCAAGAGACACCATTACAACTTCATGCATTTTCATGATAGTCCAATAGCAGCATCCCTTTGCCTCCCTAGCCCCCCCAAGAGACTTCATCTAAATGAACAATCCTGGTGGATTGTTTTCCTATGGAATATTCCAGGCCCTGGAAGTATACAATCATTCGTTGGCTGTTAGGGGAGCTTTAAGGAACCAATTTTCTGTGTTACCAAGCAGAAATAAAACATGCTGTCATTCACAGATGTATTTCTGATGTTGTTAGGGCACAGATGTATTTCTGATGTTGTTAGCGAATGATCAATGTTTAGTTTGTTTTACTTCTTTCCTTTGCTGTGAATAAAGCTATTATGATTTATTTTGCAGGCAGCAACTCACAGCATTAAAGAAAAGTGTCATATAAAATTTTATAAGCTCTCCTCCATAGTGTCTTACTTTTAAATATACACACTAGCTATAATCATGCCATCCTTTCAGAGCACACACTACAATGCTTGCTTACTTTTTTCATATTTTTGTGGTATAAACTCAAACAATTCTTAAAGAAAATGCTGCATGTTCCCAAACATGCAATAGTTGTATAGTCAAAAGTTACCATCTGCAGAGATTGTTATATTAAATATACAAGATATTATTTTCACAACCTCTGCTTGCGCATTTAGTGATATTGACCAAGCCATTTCAGTTTCATAGTATGACCATGGCAGTCACATATGAGTGCTGGACAGGATATGTCCAGTAAGCAAGCTAATATTACTTTATATAATCTAATATCTGTGCATACTTGAGTCAAAAGCAAGTAAAAACAGAGATATATGATTTGAAATGACTTGAAAAATGCTTAAGTATATTACAGTTAAAAATCATAGCATTCATGAGATTTGTAGACTAAAAATACAAAACATAAAACAATGGACAGCAGTTAGTAATGAAGAAAAATACATTAGGAGAGGAGATAGTGTGAAAAGAAAAGAAGTCTATTCAGGATTTTGTCATTATGGAGTTGACAAAAGGATGCAAGAAAGAAGGTCTATAGCAGTAATGCACAGAAATTATGTTGTGTGCAGATCCACAGTGTATCAATAATGCTGAGTATGTTTTGTTTCCAGTACTCAATGGGGAATGGATGCAGAGACACATAGCTGGGAGTTATTTTGGGATGGTACAAACTGGTAACATGATGAGATTATGACATTAGTATGGTACAGCAGATAGGGTTGTTGCCTCCCAGCTACAGCTTTGTATATGTGGTATGGAAGAATAACCAGGGTAAGGTTAGCCACCCAGTTTATGAACATTGGCACTAGATGATTGTTACCACAAAACCTCATGTGTAAAAACAGGAAAAGGGGGTTGTGGATGGGTAGATGCATACATGCATGCATTTAAAAAGAGAGCATAATCAAAACAAATGCATATTCCATTTCACAGTAAACCACGTTCACAGGAAAGAGTTGTTCAGATGCCAAGAAACTAAATATGTTTGTTTCTTATGGTGCAGGGGCTATAGGAAACATCAAACAGAAAGTATAGTTTTTTCATGAAAATTCTCTGAATTTGTGAAACACGCCAACATGGAATGTTTTTGTTGCTGAGTCACTGAGACATTTGAATAGAATTTTGAATGGTACTCAATGCCTTAGTAGGAAAAGACTAGGGCCACCAAGGTACATAATGCAGCAATATGATGTATTCTAAGACAAACTAGACACCCCAAAGCCAGGTTCAGTAGTCTTTAAACTGTATATATATTTATACATCTGTAGGCATATCTATATGGTCATCATATACCTGAGTGTCATTCCAGTGATTCAAGACAGTTTACACTCCTCAATTCATTTCCAGGTGCGCTCCCTCAACATTACCACAAAGTATGCGCAAGCAAACAGGTCATGACAAAAAAATGTTAAGCTACATCACAGTACAACTGCTGTTTAAGTACTCATTCTGTGGTAAACAAATGTAAAATAAATAACTTCTCTAAAATACATTTTGCTTTGTTTGCAGTAAGTCTACATGACCTTTTTGACAGTGCTACATATTTTTTATCAGTTATCCAGGAACCTTAGTCAGGTGAAGAAACTTAGAATCATGCAGTATGGAAACCTACAATGTGGGAATCAGACTCAGGACTGCATCAAAGATTTTTATCACACTTTACGACTAAACTAGAGGGTTAATTTGCTAGGCTTGTTGTTGTTCTCAATGAACAAGAATAGGGAGCATATCATTGCGAGACATGCATACAGGCGACTGCATATGAGCTGCTGCAGGTCATGCATTCAGACTATCACAGTAAATGCAACCATGCAAAGAGCTCTTGCATGTCGAATGCCTCATCTTATGCTAAAACTGTGCATTCAAATCATATTTTACACAGATGTGCCTAAATTCTTCTTCACTGTATTTTTTATTAAACTACTTTAAGCAAAATAAACCACTTGCTGTGGTACAAACTTGTGTTGTATTTACACAGACTGTGCAGAAGTAAAGAGTTAATGTCTTTGTAATCTTGCACTATCTTGAGTTTGACAGGAAGAAGAGATCAACTCATAGAGTGCTATTCAGGGCCTCTCAATTAACCTGATTAGTTCAGCATGCTGCTCTCATGAGTGACACCTTATCTTGAAAATGAAGGGAAAACTTCCTTCCTTGAGGAGATATAAGAATCTCCCTGAAGCCAGATGAAGTAGCCTATCAATGTTTTGAGCCCCCTTGCCCTCCCTTCTCCCACTATGCAGGTCAGTGAGAGCAGAAGCAGCAGGGCCTGATTGGATTTTGTGTCCTGGGGACAGGCTGTGCATGATCTGATCTGCCCAGGTGGCCTAGGCAAAGCTGGGAAAGGATGCCCTCTAGGCAACCGCAAGCCCCTTCTTTCAGAGTCAACCAGCCACATGATGGGATTGCTGGGAGCAAGCTGTAGCACATTAACCCTTTAAGGGCTAATGCAGCATGTCACAGTAACACCCACCTGCAGGGCATTAACCCAGCACATGCCACTGTTTACAGTCTTGTACTCCTCTCTTTTTTAACTACAGTCTTGTACTCCTGTCTTTTTTAAGTACCTAACACAATGTGTCAAAATAGAAACAAATGCATAAAAAATTAAACTTTGATGTCAGTACTATTTTATACAGTCAGTAACACATTTCTTAGGAAGAGGTCAAAGGTTACCTCCTAGATGTTTATCTTTTCATCTAAACAGACAGATCTATTTTCTATATGCAGCCAGATTTAAAAGATCACTATAATCACAGAAGCATTTTTGTTATAT
>NC_056733.1:1571386923-1571481923 GCF_019279795.1 Protopterus annectens | reverse complement strand
CAAGGTTTCCACCACCAGGTGGCTAGCCCTGATGCAGTTTCCATACCATACCATATACTCACATGTACACTCACACCTATATCAAATTTAGAGTGTCCAGTCCACCTACTGCATGTCTTTGGAATCTGGAAGGAAACTGGAGAACCCAGAAGAAGCCCACACAAACATAGGGAGGGAGGACATGCATACTCCGCATAAAAGGCACCCCAGCCAAGAATCAAACCAGAGAACCTCTTAGTGTGAGGAGACAGTACTATCTGCTGCACCACTGTGCCACACTACCACCCTAGCTACTTTACACCTCCCATCACCTAATTCCAAGCCAAAAAAATGTAGTTTTGATGACAGCTGGAATAAATTGTTATAATACTTATTAATTTATTTGGGGCCTCTTTACTGTTTTTGAGTTATATAACACAAAAAAGATCATTTTATTTTTGTGACATAAGAGAAGACAGATCTTATGGGCACTGAATACTTCTAAGAATCCAACAAATCCTATATCATTCTCTGACCCAGGTTCATCCATGTCACATAAACTCAGAGATGAAAGTTTTTCCTCCCCTCATTTCAATGACAACTTTTATTTATTTGAGAAATCTGTTTAATGTTTATCAGTTTATTTATTTATTTATGTATTTTTTGCATTTTGGTTAGTGGTTGCATTTAAATGGGACAAGGTTCTTTGCCAGTGGAAACCAAAGGAGGAGGAGGAAGAAGGCCATTTAACAAAGCAATGTTCTACTTCATTCATTCATTCATTCTTTGCTATCCAGGATACAGCACTGACCCTGTTGGACCATCTTCAGGCTTAGCCTGGCTATACAGTAAGTGTGAATATAGGCAATAGATAAAAATATCAGAAGCATTATAATCAAAATAAATATTACTTGAATCAGAAGAGAGTAAACATAGTTTAGTATATTCAGATGTGAACATTGTGCAGGTAGACAGGTAACTGTATAGCATTAAATAGAGCCACAATAGAGCAGATAAGGCAGTATCCTGCACTGGTACTGTGCTGGCAGTTGATATATATCCAATGCAAGCAATTCCTGTCACCAAAATATCAGAGAGACAGTGGCAGCATACCTGTATAAACAGCTTTTTCACAACAGCCCAGCAAAGTGTTATAACTTTGTATTACAGGTCCTAAGCCTGGATAAAATAGGATGCATCCGCCTATTGGTATAGCATGTGGATGCAGCACTGTTTCATTAATCATGATCTAGATTAGTGTGAGGTACCTTTTAGAGGAAATGCCCAATAATGTGGACTATGACACAACTATGACATCATATATATTATGGCTCAGTAAAGAAAATTAAGACATAAAGAAGTATTTTAATATGCCAAGCACAGGAATGTTGATGATCATGGTTGAATATGGGGGGGGGACTAAGCCTCTAAGTGCTGAAACTCTGAAAATCTCCTGGGTCCAGTACTGTGATTCCACAGTCTTGGCATATGCTACCTGCCAGTTTTCCGCAGGTAATACTATAATATTTTTTAGCCAGAGTCTAAACGTTTGCTAACAGATCCTTTTTTTGACAGCTACTGCAGCTTTGTAAGCCCTGTTATCATTTCTGTGGTGAGTAGAAGGCACTGTAAGTTTTATTTGGTTGGAGAGCTGTTATCTTTAAAAAAAAAAAAAAAAAAAAAAAAAAAAAAAAGAGCACCCTAAGAAAATGCCAGGCAGATTGCAGAACATCTTGTAAATAATAGCTTGAATCAGCTTGTAAGCAACATATGTCTGCAGACAGCCAAACTACAGCTATGAAGTGGTGAATGACCCTAGCAAGTAATCCAGCAAACATCTTGTAGGTCATAATGGGTCTATATTACCTTATCGAACAATGAAAATAGCGAACACTCTTTCATCGAACCAAAAAGGTTGAAACCCCTAAACAGCGAAGACATGGACCATCAATTTTTTTTCCCAGGGAAAAAAAATGGTGGGCCGTCTTTGGGACTTGGTCATTTCCTCCACTATGGTGCGATCTCGGAGTTGGTATATTTAAGTACATTGGGGGTATGGGGGATGAAGCCCCCCATTTTGTTTTGTGTTTGAAGGTTTTTTTTTGTGGAGCAGTGATTTTTTTTCCCTGGGAAAAAAATTGTTCCATGTTTTTGCTCTTTAGTGGTTTTGACCTTTTCGGTTCAATGAAAGAGCGTTTTCTCTTTTCATCGTTCAATAAGGTAATATAGACCCGGTCATAATCAGTTGTTGTAGGTCAGTTTCAGCTGCTAAAGTCAGAGAGAGTCCTACAAAAATAACGACATAGATCATCTAAGTTTTGGTTACCTTCCAGGCCTTACAAATAAGGTACTCCACTACAGACATTACATTCAACTAAAAAAGTAATTTCCTTAGCTCACAATCATGTTGGAAGACGTTTATGATCTGGTGGTGTGGTCAGGCACCTAGAATAGAAAAAAGCATAGCCTGCATCCACCATGACATAGGGTGCAGAGAGGGGAAGAGTATCATGTAGTACCCCAACCTGGATATAAACAGGGTCCATTACAAAGTACAAACGGCCCTCATCTGGAGTGGGGGGGGTAGAGACAGCACCTCAGGCCATTGGGATGAATACACCCTTCCACGGCAGTTAGATGATAGAACAGGCAAGGGCATAAACTTCTCCATGGCTTCTTGGAAGACATACCTATATCTATGGGAGCAGAGCTTGATGGATGGTAGGAATTGAGGGGAAAAGCATGCAGAAAACAGCATTTTCTCTCCAAGTATTCTGCGGGCATTAGAGAAGGCAATGCTGTTATTTATTAAGAATGACGGCTTTTATTTTTTTGGAATGACATTTGCATTCATTTCTAACCCTGCAAAAGGTTTCAGTCTCTCAGATTGTCATTCTTTTTTGTAGGCTAACAAAGCAGTGGCCCTTTTCTTGAAGATTCTGTAAAGCTGTGGAACAATTCCTGGTGCTATTTGAAGTCTAGCAATTTGCCTTGAAACAGAATAATGGCACAGCAGAAATGTCAGTACTATTTCATAAACATCTTGTCGTAGGACAGAGACTCGGTTTAACTGACTCCAAACAATACTAGATATTTCAAGTTACTGATCATGTTCTAGAATGCCACTAAGATGTAAATTATACTTTTTTGTAGGAAATATACTTAAAACATGGCAATAATCTGTAACATCAGTTAGATGAACTGCTGGCTTTGTGACTCTTTCAAGTTCTTTTGTAATGACCCATTCAGCAATATTGGGGGTTTTTTTTGTCAGAATTTGGATTTGTCTGGTGGTTGTTGTCATTATCTTTCTCAGGGAATATGTGACCAAGCAGTCACTGAGGCATTCACAAGTTTTAGGGACTATATCACTTGTGAGGCATTCACAAGTTTTAGGGACTGTGCCCAGAATTAATTTAATATGTTCATTGGACAATGATGGAGAAGACATTTCACTGCAACATTCAGCTTTTGATGGTCCCCAGTTAGACACTGACTTATGGTCTAGTAGATCTTCTATTAGACATGCTGGGCAACTGGTGAGTATATAAGTGTTTGACGATGAAGAGAATGACCTTTAGCCCGATCCATTTCTTAGATTCATTGCTTTGGAAAACATGACACTGATGTTCTGGAACAAGAGAAAGGCCGAAGGGAGGGCTTTCTCACAACAGTAGCATCTAGATTTTGAGGTGAAATCCAGTCTCAAAAAAAGAATGAATTTGCTTTCTTATCTCCAGATTTTAAAGGTAGCTGTTACAAGTCTTTTATTAAGGTTATTATGAGCCACATTACAAACCATGTTAAGATGAGTAACATTTGTCAGCCAAATACAAAGGATTCTCTGTTTACAATACTCATAAGGTGAAGACAAAGGTTGTCAAGGCAATCTGCATTATATAGTACTATTGCTTTGAGCAGGTCAGAATATGGGGGATGCATGCATTATCGAGCTCAAAATACAAGCTTTTAATAATTGTTTAAAGCTGCAGTACCAAATTAGAACTCTCTCAGCCACTTCAGTAGTAGTTTCTAAAGTCCTAGATGACTCCATTCTCATCACGGAAACAAATCACAGTACCATGGAGTTAGAACATAAGGAAAAGAGATAAAAGGCCAGTACTTCCTGGATGTTGGGGACCCAGGTCTTATAAGATAAATAGACCAGGACCAGAAATCGCTACATGATAGACAATCTGACCAGAATAATATGGACAAATAGTATAATATGACAGCATTGAAATTAAGTCACAAAAAAAAAACTAAATATATTTGGGGCTGATCTGAATGGTGCAGAAAGGCATTTTGGACACCTCTCCAACTCTCCTAAGGCAATGTGCTCCTCCTTTGTAGTAGCAATGATAACTAACAGGCAGAAATCTGCAGTTATATGGCAATCAATCTTGTCCTCATAGTAGGTGGAAAGGATGTTTTGGGCTACAGAGGGTAAAGTGAGTATATAGAAGGGAAATGTCATGTCACGTTGTGATGGTGGCAGCTGGCATGTTAATAGCCACCACGTGAATGAAGACATGCAAAGGGTAAAAGCAACGGCACTAACAGTGAAACAGTTTTTTATCTCTACTGAAGCAGTACAGAAATTAGAAATCTGAGGCACATGCACATTACAAAAATCAGTGCTTACTTTATCTGAATCATCATGCCCTATCCCAAGTTTAAATGAAAACACTCCTTTTCTGAAAATAAAAAATCGAGAATTTTTTTTTTTCTGGAGTGAAAAGCAAAGACCAGTTAGTGTCTACACAAGTATTGGAAAATGGAAAATCAATACTCAACAGCTGTTGTACTCTTAATGTGCATGCTTGTTTATGTGCCGGACTGTCCCTTCTAATGTCCAGTGTGATGAAACTAAGAGTGGGTAGCTAATTAAATAAAGCCTATAAATGAATGAGGACGTTACTGCAAAAAGGCAGCATCACAACATATAAAACACACATGGAAGGCTGTTGCTGACAATAATACTGGATGTGCCTGGAAAAATCCATAGCAACAATTACCCAAATGTTAAATAACTACAGAGTCTTATAGGTTAGTATTTGATCTAGAAACCACATGGCTAGTTCAGATGTGTGCAGAGAAGGCATTGCATTTCTTCCTGATGGCATCACACTTATAAAATACAGAAAAGTACAGACACAGTAAAAATTGTTCAGTACCATTTCTGATCTCTTTGTGTAATAAAAGGATCTCAAGAAGTCACTGAAATACTGCAAACAAGTTTTTTTTTTTAATGACAGAAGATGGCACCTTTCTTTTAACCACAATGATATGTCAGCTATTCATTTTCACTTTGATTCTAACCTCTGTGACTTTTGTCATTATCATCTCCTCCAATACTTACAAAGTAAACCTAATTAGAAAAGCTTTCTCATTAGTCTTCCAGAAAAATTAGCACAGCTTATGCTAATTACTTCTGTAAAATCTAATAAACTCCTGGAAACGGAAATCATCTAATGAAGTTTTGTTTATTGTGCCAAATAACTGCAAGGAGAAGAAGATAAAGGCAGAGAGCTAGCTACAGTTATTATGATCCCAAGTACTTTATAAGTTCAGTACAGAAACTGCATTGCACAGTTTGTTTTTTTCATCTGAAAGCTAACTTACTTAACAGCTATCACATCAAATCACAAAGAGAGCCACAGAAAATACCCTGTTTGCATAATGCTGTATTTTTAATTTAATGATGAATATTTTAAAAATTTAATTCTCACTTTTCAACTTAGGTGAGAATTGTGAGCACATATGGCTAACAACAGCCTTTTCATGAATAATAACATTCAGTTGCTCAATCGAGACAGCTGTCATGAAGGCACTTATAAAAGGTCTGCAAAACTGCCCATTCTCCCATTTCCCATGATTCCCGTAGGACCAACACCACAAACACTTTGAGATAAATTGATATAGACTCAGGGAAAATCAGACTAACCTCCAGCAAAGAGTAAAATGCTTTTTAACATAGCAATTCTTATTGTCTACACAGAGTAAATAAATCTTCAGAAGATTAAAGAAACATCCAGCTAAGTCTCCTACACCTTTTTGCTCCTCCTCCTTCCACTCTAGTGAAAATACCTGCAATTTAATTTCTCCAAGTCAGTACCTACCAGTGTGACTGAGCTGATGGAAGTTACACTCCTGACAACCTACCATCCTAAATCAAGAGAGCTGTATAATAAAAAATAAAAATGCATAAATGCCGATCTGGTACAGCAGAAATAATACTTCCCCTATATAAGACTAAGGAAAAGCTTCAGTGTGGAATTTATAATAATAATGATAGGCATCAGTACGTACAACCCAATCATAAGCACAACAAACTGCTGCCGAGCCTGCAATTATTGTGTTCCAGTCAAGTCCCAACCATAAATAAAAAAAAACTGTATTTAATGTCAGGTCATATGGTTTAATTATGTTATTTTCTAACAAGAAGGGTTTGTCCATAAAATGTCACAGGATTGTGCCGATTGATAATGCGCAGTTTTAAGATCTGGGGTGTATGAGTATGTTTAAGGACTAATTGATTTTCTATTCTTCAAAACTATATTCATACTTATTCCTCAAGGCTATGCAAGTGACCCATGGTAATCCCACATACTACACCATCAGTCAGTGCACTATGGGTATCATAGCCAACCACAGATGGAAAGCAGCAAATAGCAGAGCCTGTTAACCTCCTCAGCCAAATACATTTTCATATTATTTTTTTTCCTGCCATCCAACTATGTGAAGATATCACTTCATGACTATATGATTTTAATGTTACAGAGGACACCTGTATGGTCATGGTATGTGGAGTTCCACATAGTTCATGGCATTGATAGAAACTGCTGCATACCAAACCTCTTAGCACAGTATTAAAGGCACGATTTCATTATGTTTTGCAGCTCTACAAATGAGCATGCACCTGAAAATGTCTGATCTCCAACTTTTCCTCAGGAGTTGCAAATGGGTTGCAGAGATTCCGTATGGAAAGTATCCCCAGATCACTTTTAAAACTGCAGTTCTGCAGGATAGCAGTTTTTGTGTATACTTGACATGTGTAAAAGTATAAATGTTATGTTTCTCATTTTTTGAAGATTTAGTTCTATGAATACAGCAGAATATCCAGTGACTTAAGCCCTCTGCTCCTACATCGGTTACCTGGGTTCAATACTGAGGTAAAAGAAGCCAACTGTCTGGCATGGAGAGAGAGGGAGGTCCTACTGAAAAGTATTGTTACCACTCAGTAAGAATTGTTACTAGGCATCAGTGTTGTTACCCCCCCAGTAAGAAGTGTTACTATGCATCAGTGTTGTTACCCTCCAGTAAGAACTGCTACTAGGCATTAGTGTTGTTACCCCCCCCAGTAAGAAGTGTTACTATGCATCAGTGCTGTTACCCTCCAGTAAGAACTGCTACTAGGCATTAGTGTTGTTACCCCCCAGTAAGAAGTGTTACTATGCATCAGTGTTGTTACCCTCCAGTAAGAACTGCTACTAGGCATTAGTGTTGTTACCCCCCAGTAAGAAGTGTTACTATGCATCAGTGTTGTTAACCCCCAGTAAGAAGTGTCACTAGGCATCAGTGTTGTTACCCCCCCTCAGTAAGAAGCATTACTAGTCATCAGTGATCTTGTAGTTCCCTTGGAAAGCTGGGGGACTTGAAATGCCCATTTGTAAAGATGAACCGCCATGCAACATGTAGTGACTGACTTTGGCATTAGCTGATATTTCCATGTGGGCAACATAAAAGGCACAACATTATAAGTTCACCCCCCCCCCCCGGCACAAGACTGCATAATGGCTCACCACTGAGCTTGTACTACAGAATGTCAGGCTTCCCACCACATCAAATGGGACGCTGTGATGAATAAAAAAACAAAGTTCTGAAGTATTGTCATGCCCAAGAGAAAGACTGGAAACGTTCACAACCCAGCTATGGTGTAGCTATAAAGAATAGTAAGGATGGGTCAGAAATGGAACAGAAGGTCTCACAAACAAACAATTACATACTAAGAATGTATGCTCTGCTTTTGTTTCTGTTGCCCTCTTGTTTCTGAAACCCTGTCCTGTTTATTCTTAGCATGATAGACACAAACACAAACACACACACACACACACACACACACACACACACACACACACACGCAAACACACATGCTCTAATATTCTAATATCGCAATTCATACACACATGCTTAAAACAGTAAGAATTCCTCTTTTAAATACCATATTCCATCAAGTACAAAGAGAGTTTTTATGTACTTTTTAAACATTGCAAAGTTTTTCTTGTATAAAATACTAAAACGTCTGAGTCTCTTATAGACATTCTGCCTCTATAGATGCAACATTCTAGTGTAGCAGATATGAAAAGTTATAAAAAGTGTAGGTACAAACTGGCTTTTACTAGTATATACTTTCCTGATATTTTATGACTAAAACATTTTCAATATGCATGCATTGGTGCATTGATCAGCAAAGAGTGAAGACTCAAAATGCAAAGCCATTTTGTACATACAAATGTAAGCCAGAATTGTTAACAGACTATTGCTATGCTGTGCTACCACTTTATACATTTTTTGGTGTATACCCTTGTAATCTATAATAGTGTTCCTGATTATAGTCATTTGGCCATGAGCATGACTGGACACTTTTTTTAATCATTAAGCTGCAAATTACCTGTTCAGTGCAAAATGTGCATTTCTTTTCCATTGGTTGCCCAGAACAACGTAAAAGCTGTTTTGTGTATGTGTATGACCTTTACGCTTACATTAACTGTTAGAGCCACAGTTCATTACAAGCTTTCCAATAACAGTTCTAGTAATTTAAGCCTGTTTTTTTTTTAAAAAAATTATAACGTAGACAAGCCCCCATGCCCAAAAAAAAAAAAAGATTTGGTGTAGAAGCACACCCCCTAGGAACAAGTCCTACAGAAATTTCATTCAAACCACAGCCTCTCTTGACTTTATCTCATATATGAGATCGATATCAACAGAGAAACTTCAAAAGTATAATCTCTTGACAGGAAAAGAAGAAATTGCATGACGCCAGGATGTCTTTGTTATTTATTCTTTGTGTCCTGCTTTATACAGGGATTCGATGAGGGTCAGGGCTTGAGTGTATAACCTAGCATGCCTGTCTTCTACTTTGGTTTTACTTGTTGCTGTAAACCATTTAAGGAATAATCTTTTAGTAACCATGCATAACAGGGTAACATTTTTATTCAAGGATTCAGATGATGTACTGAGGTGCCAACAGATGCTGATGTAGTCTGTGGTGTTGGGTGGTGCATCTCTATACCCCCCGGGTAACTATTTCAGGACTTTGGCTACAGGATACAAATTGTGACCACATCTTTTCAGACTTTAGATATCAGTTTTGAGATACAGCACATAATGCAGAGTTTATCCATCAAACTCCATTTGACTCCATGAGCACAAAAATATATTAAAATGAACCAACATGCTACATTTTCAATAATTATGAAACAGAATTTCTTTCCTGTTGATTTTGTGTTTTCGGTCTAATACCTAAAAGACTTTCTCATGGGACACTGTGGTTTTCTTACTACAGGGCAGTGTCTCTTCATTATGTAAGATGAGTCATAACATTACTGTAGTTGCATTATACAAAAACACATGAAGGTGCTACTAATAGGCCATTAATTCTAAAAGGAAGGAAAGAAACAATGACCCTAAGAGTAAATAGTGAAAAATACTGCCAGCGTATTAGGATGATTGATGGCGAATGTACACGTTCAATCAGAAACATGGCTGGCTAGGATCACCAGTTCATTTTGCAGAACTTGTGAGAGAGAATCAACTCATGGATAGGCAACGGCAGGAGGAAAATGCTTATTATTATTTATTAATGTATATTACCGAATGTCTGTTTTAAAATGTTTGTTGTATGTTGGAGCTCTTCTCCCTGGACCACTAAAGAAAAGCTTTAAACTCAATCAGACAAGCCCAATTAAAAATAAATAAATAAAATAACAAAGCAAAGTAAATAAAAGCAAACAGTCACTGCAGTCCCTAACTGATACAGGGTGAGGGTTTCACATTGTTGTGCCCAAACTGGAACAAGTGTGGTAAATAAAAGCAGATTCTCAGCAGAAGAAAGAGTTTTGTACATAATTGTTCAGTGCTAATGATTAATGTTGTTACAAGACTGAAAGTTTGCCTGAAAGAAGTCTGGCCATATTGTGTAATTGGTACGACACATTGCAAAACTAACACATATTTTTCTGTTGTACTTTCAACATGCCAGGGGTTACTAAGGCACTGACAACAGGTGTAATGCAAAACAAGTTACCGCAAATGCATCAATAAAATATTTAAGAAAATTATCTGTGGCTGCTGGCAAAGCATTAAAAACATTTTCAAGGAAAAGAGACAAGGAAGTTATGTCTGACTAGTGTTCACAAGGACTGATCACTTGCTGATACAAATAAAAGTTTCTCTCACAATGCACAACTGCAACAGACAAAAACTGATGTACTTAAAGTTAACTAGATGTAGGCAAATGCAAATGTGGAAGTTAATCTGGAAACACAAGGTACTTCCAGATATCTTTTGAAAATAATGTGAAAAACTTAACATTTTGTGAACAATTTCCAATTTGTCTGCATGCTTTTGCTTATGGAATTCGTGTGACTGCATATTCTTTTCCATTACAAAACTTGACACACTGCTTATTTCAGTATAATGTGACTTTACATTTCAGTCTCCAGCACAGCAATACAGCTGGTAACTTTGGTCTCAACTTTGCCAAGCTTTTTTGTTCAAGTTTCAAAATTCGCCATTAATTAAATATTTCCCATCCTGCAAACTGCAGCTCTACAAAGACGACAAACTTGTGAAACTAGCAAGTTTGGGTAACTGTTCATAGCACACCATTATCCAGGACTGCTCATTTCTACAGATATTAATCTACCATTCATGAAACATTGTTTTCTGTATTGTCCCCATGCAAATGTTGCCCTTATGAAGGAAACTAAGCTTCTCTGCCTCCTCCTTGCTGATGTCAGCATTTAACTCCAAATTATTTCATGTACTGTATAACAGTTGAAAAACTTAGCAATTAAGCTGCATACCCATTAGAGTCAATGTAGAATGTTATACTGAAAAAACAACAATAACACCATAAAAAGATGTTATAAGCATATGTTTAAAATATACAAAATAAGCATATGTTTAAAATATATATTGCCTTGCATCACCTGAAGACCAATTTTTGTTGTGTCTCATATGTAGCACACACACACAAACACACACACACACACACACACACACACACACACACACACACACACACACACACACACACACACACACATGTAGGCACAGTCAACTGTATATATTATTAAGCAATACTAGACAATTTCAGGCTATTCAAGCTTTTCCAACATACAAAGTCATATTCACACCTTCGACTCTGAAGGCTACTTAAGAATAATTTTAACAAAATGTTTGATATCAAACTTCTGCATGAGATTAAACATAATTTATTTTTAGCAAAGTCAAAGCATAAGAAGGTGCACCATAGGCCAGAGTCTTGATAAAGATGAATCCCCAGTAGATTAAACACAGGTTTATTGGTACAAAAACACAGGCAGACTGCAGTATGGTAACCATATGGTGCACCTTCTTATGCTTTGACTTTGCTGTTCCTTTTTTATTTGAAGGTGCTTTACCCAGCAAGAGTTTTCTTTTTTCATAATTTATTTTTACTTCATTTTATTTAGCTACTTAGTCTCCAGTTCAGGGACCGTAACATCTTAACACAAAAAACTTTCTTCAGATGCATGTGTTGGTACAACTCATAACAGGAAGAAATAAAAGACTCAGAATCACCAATAAGTGTTTCACCACTTGTGCAGCATAAAAACAAATTTATTGTGACAAAACACGAAATGTTTTCCAAAAATAACGTTGTAATAACCTTGAAAGGTTAAGCGCTTTTACCTAAACCACCTTGGGCTTCATCAGAACTTCTGATGAAGCCCAGGGTGGTTTGGGTGAAAGCGCTTAACCTTTCAAAGTTATTACAATGTTATTTTTGGAAAACATTTTGTGTTTTGTCACAATAAATTCGTTTTTATGCTGCACAAGTGGTGAAACACTTATTGGTGATTCCGAGGCTGTTTACATATCAGTCGCTTTTTTCCTTTTTGGATTATATTAAGAAATAAAAGTCCTTTAAAACTGTTTTGTGAATATATTAGCTTGTACTATATATATATATATATATATATATATATATATATATATATATATATATATATATAGGTCATTTGTTCAGATGGTAATAACAATTAATAACCTTTGTAAAATATCAGAAGTCAGATCACTACCTATTATTGCAACATTAGTTTCTTGGGAACAGTGTACGTTTTTTTTAACATATACATTTTAGGGTAGGGTAGGGTCTACCCACTGCACCACTTTACTGACCAAGAATTCTCTCTTAAAGTTGCAGTTATCTGCACATAAGGAGAAAAAGTGAATTTTAAAATGCATTCAATTTCTTTTTTCTCTCATTTCAAATTTACACTATTATCTGTGTAGTGAAACGTCCTAACAAAGTTTTTAACACAAAAGAAATACATTTTAAACTCCACATATTTCCATGGGAGAAAGTAAGGTCCACATATTTTTATTTGTATTTTCCTGTGTACAGTCACAGCATATATCCCACGGGGTATGCTTTATTAGAGAGTACTATCTTACTCTTTGGATGCATAAAGCACTCTGCTTTGCCTCATACCGCAATCTGTCAGGCATCATTCTTTAATCACGTTGTGGCTATGAAAACTGAATGCACCTGCTTGGTTGTTAAGCCCTATACTTAACAATGATATTAAGTAACATTACTTTTTCAACTTCATCCACACAAAAATGAACAATAATATTAGAAATTAGTGACTGAGAGCAATAAAAAAACCTCAGAGCTATGTGTTGTATAATAATCTCTCTTCTGGGAAATCAAACTACTTTGTTTTCCCATGTTCTTTAATCTGCTCAATGAGTATTGTTATTGCACAACAAAACATACTTTAGTATACCTTATTTTGCATCTGTCATTCCACCGTCATAAATGCTATATTATGCTTTCCCAACTGTACTTCAACTCTTCACACAGAGGCATCTAGGTGGTGTGGTGTCACCCTCAACCCCCTCATTACCACTAAGAGACAGAAGAGCAGTCTGAAAGATGTTCTATCTTCTATATCTGCTGTTGTCCATGCAAAACTAAAAGTTGCCATTGGTATTAAGAGATATAGCATATTGCACTTCAGCATTATAACACTGACCGATCCTTGCTGTTTCAGCTTATGATTGTATATGATTAATTTTGAAGTATTTTCATTTTTAGAAACATTACCATAACTGCACTAAGACTGATTCTTTTTCATCAGACTATCTGTAAAGGTAGCCATTAATTTGAAACTGCTGTTAATGCTTGATTGTCCCATGTGCAGAACAAGGATTGGTCATTGCCAAGCATTTTATGCATTCTATTAAAAAAGAGCTACATGATGACTGGCTTCTGGCCCGCTCCTTAGAGAGTTTCCATTTTCCTTATCCATGATGACTTCTTCAGATGTAACACAGTCAAGCAATAGTTTCCCACAGAATAAAATTGGCATCAAATCAACCCACTGGCTTTACAAATGCTAGATCGATTTTCTCTTCTCAATGGTCATTTGACAACTGACATGATACCTGTCTTCTATAGCTAAAAATAGAGAACCTATTCATGAAGGAGACAAAAGTTCAGCAAATGCTGAAGCAGTAAGTTACTTTCATTGATTATTGGCTTGTTAGTTTTATTTACAAAGCCTTTAACTTACTATATTTTATAAATAAAAAAATGTGCCTCAAGAACAGAGATGTTTTAATGCTTTTGTATGCAACTCCTCCCTTTCTCGTTGTAGAATCTAATAATGTCATACGTCGTTTCAACAAAATACATTTTGAATTACAAAGGCTTAACCCAAAAGCCACATCCAGATAGAACTATTTAAAAAATTTTTCACAGTAAACACTGTGACTTCCTTTAAACCTGAAAAATATCAGAAAACTTAAGAATTTCCTATTTTTTTATATATGCCAGGATTAAGTAGAATGCAGGTTTAAATGTGAAGTTTTACAGGATAGGGATATCAAGAGTTCATAAATCCAGTTTCTAAAAAGCTAATCCTTTCTTCAGGTATGGCCGGGAAATTCTTCAGTTTATTTTTTTATTAGGCTTTTTGATTACAGTTCCTCTTACAACAATTATTTTACCATTAATATTTCAACTCTGTGTGTTACCAGTTAACATTCTTAGTTTTAAAAAGTTTAGAGTGTGCTATCATTTCTTGCAGATTTTTTTTTTTATGAAACTGAACATCATTTCTTTATCAGCATTTTAAAAAAGAGCAGGTTGTGTGAAGTTATAACGTATGCCTCCATGCTTTTCAAAAGTAAAACAAATAATTCAGACTTCAATTCTTATTAATAAGGAGAACTAACTGTGCTGAAAACTGATATCCTTTGTTCATGCCAAGGTACCCACCAATTAAGTATGCAGTAAGCTTCCCCAAACTCCACCTTGAAATGGCATTGCTAATAAAATATAGAGAGGGATCATTTTCACACAGAAAAGTATCTGGAAGTACCACACTTTTTATACATGCACCATCTGGAGCCTCTTTCAATAACAACTGCCATACAGGCAGGTAATATGTGCTGTCCATATGTCATACTGTGATGCATGCAAGAAACTGAGCTTAAAATGGTGGTAGAATTTTTTTTCTGTCTTTCTTCAAGAATTCATTCATGACATTTTCAATAAGTCCTGACTTTAAAAAAGTGTTAACTGCATTACCTTTCCCTTGATACAAGGAAATATGTTTAAAACTGTACACTCAAATTAGCACTTTTCTATAAAATCATAAGAACCAAACAGTTGGCAATAAGAAGTCAGGAAATGCTTAAAAAAGTCTGAAAAAACAGTGAAACATAGAGAGCAGCCATCTAACTTACAACTTAGTTCTGTTAGTCATATATACATAAGCCACATGTAGTGGCTGTGACTTTCCTTCTCAAACTCAGGATTTCCAGCTCAACTCCTGAACAGGTCAAGACATAAAAACAGAAGCAGATTAAATGGAACAATTTAATTATCAATATATTATATCTGAATTTCAAGGAAGCAGGTGATATGTTCTGTAGCAGCTAGTAGACAAATATAGTAACAGTAGTGGATCTCACATACATTATTATATGAAACAATGGAAATGAGTTTCCTCTTTTGACTAAATTTAGCCTCACAGATCAAGGGAACCTTTTGATGAAACTTCTGGATTTTAGAAAAGCAGTGAGAGCTAATTCTTCAGATATGTACTGACTTTTGTTGCAGAAAGGGCAAACAGTTGTTAGTGGAGGGGGTTAGAATAATACAATAATAGATGGGATGTTCTGACATGGGCAAAATGGAAGTAGGGAATGGAGTAGGTTAATGTGGTGAGCGAAGCTTGAATTTTACATTCTATATAGTAAGTCACATGATGTAAGTCTTTTTAAGAGCCATAACAGCACTGTTGCTGAAGAAATAGCTTGGTGGAAGTAATTTAGTTATCTTAACTGGACTCCCATATTTGGATCTACTACAAGTGCTTGAGTTCCACGTTTTTGAACAGGAACTACAATGTCATGTAGATCATGAAGGCTGCCACTCGAAAATGAATTCATGCAAGCAGCTGCCACACCTTAGCCAAACACATTATTCGCGCTTGAGTGGGATAACTGTGGCAGCTGTTGGGACAGAAGGGGATACTCCTTTGGTGACTTTGTTTTTCAGTATTTGATTTGGGCTGTGAAATTTGTGAGTTCTTTTTATTTGATTTTAGGATTAAGGAATGGGAAGAGGGTTTTAGACTTCGGGAACAAAAGAGGAGTTTCAGAGTTAGGAAGTGATTGGGGAATTTAGGCTTATGGGGAGTTAGAAATTTAGGTTTATGGAGAGACTGGGGACCTTAGGATTACAGAGGGAGAAGAGTTTTATTATAAAGGAGCAAGGACTTGGGTTGGGACTTGGATAGGAGTTTTTAGGGTTAGACTTAGGGTTCTGGTAGGGCTATACAGTTTTATAGGGTCAAGTGTTGGGAGGGTTACTTAGAAGCAGGGGACTAGACTAGTGGGAGTTTGAGTACATGCTTTTTCACAGCCTCGTTCATCATTGAGGTGAATTACAATTTATTACACTGTAATCTTAGAGAGTGTCAAGAGAATCTAGTGAGGCAGGAGATCCATGTGATATACCCTACTGTAACTGCATTCTAGTGACACTTGTTTTTCCAAATACAGTGTTTCTGCATGAAGGAGTAATGCAAAAAGAGACATTGATGGGAAGCATATAGTCAATGGCCAGTGACTGTGCATTGAGCTTACCATCCACACATGGAGCAGAATAAATGATGGAGCAATGCAGCAATGTCACTCAGAATCTGAAGCCATGGTTCTGAGCATGGCAATGCATAACACGCTGAACCAGATTAAACACTGATACTGAGGGAGATGGCACAGGGATAGAACTTAAATGCAAGCCATGAAAAAAAATACAATGTATTGAAACAGGAAGATCAGAAAGAAAAATGTAAAGGAGATCACACTGTCACTCTAAATTTTTTAAATTTTTTCAGTGTGAACAGAGAGGGATGTCACAGACAGTATAGGAAAATGACCCTAAGGTGATTCAATAGTACACAGCTGAGGTCGTGTAAGTATGTGGTTTATGAAGAAAAAAGAAGACAAAATCTCAAAAATGTAAAGTTTCATGGTCCTGAACAATATGGAGGTTTCTGACATGGAAGTATGTCACGTTCATGGCCCAGGTATTTTTACCTTCAAAGACAGTGACTGGGCAGATATAATGGAACTATTTACATAGCTGGGTGTTTTTCTACACCACTGCTAAACAGTGCCAAATGAGGCACAACCCAAAAATAAATAATATGTCTACCAATACACTAGTAGATCCACAAGTGATTATAATCGCATTTGCTGTCAA
Source organism: Protopterus annectens (assembly GCF_019279795.1). Taxonomy (NCBI): domain Eukaryota; kingdom Metazoa; phylum Chordata; order Ceratodontiformes; family Protopteridae; genus Protopterus; species Protopterus annectens. The sequence continues at coordinate 1,571,464,891 of NC_056733.1, read as the reverse complement.
CTGAAGGCACTATAAAAGACAAACAACATTTCATAAAACTGTAACTTGCAAGTACTACAGATGGATGGAAAAATTAATACATACTGAAACAAATATAAGCAAATTGCTTTGTTTATGAACAGAAGACTGTGGTTAGAAATAAACCTCTCGGCCTCCTATCTCCTGCCTTATGACCATGATTTAAAACAAGCAAAGGATTATAACTCTCAATCAGAGAACATTTAAAAAGAAATGTGCCTATTTATTTAGATAACTGAAAGATTAAGTCTAAGGTGGTTCTCCTAAAAGTACACATCTGAAGCAGAAACTGACACTAGCTCATTAATTTCAGATCATGATGTAGGTACAGTAAAACCAGACTGGTCACCATTTGTTTTTAAGCCAATAGTTTTTGTTGTATTTCTACTTTATACTCCTGATATTATAAAAGTAATCTTAAAACCAAAACAGTGTGAGTGATACCTCCACCTTAGTCTCCAATTCCTTCTTTGGCACTCGTTTTGCGTTAAAAGGAAGGAGTTATAGCAGTAATCTAGCAGCATAACCAAGACTAGTATACCTTTCCAAATGCTTACGCATCTTTCTTTTCTGCAATTTAAGCTAAAGTTAGGGATGAGACCAGAGGACAGTGAAAGTCAGAAAATCAATGACAGCATGTACAACACTGAATGCTATCTTTATTGAACTCTGAACACAGGAACCTTCATTTAAAAATACAGCAGCTGAAGAGATCTATGCCATCTTTCTTAAAACAGTGGTCAGCTCTGAGTGTCTCATCAGAAATATAACATAGTGTATACAATGCAACAGCCTAAAAGTACATCATAACATTAGGGACCTCAATTCACAAATCAAGTGTGGAAATCCAAAATGTGGCAAATAAAAAGCTCAAGAGGTTTTTATCACTCCTCTTGTGAGAACAGCCATTTCTGTTATTGAAATTCTTGTCCCTTCTTTGTGTAACCAACAACAAATCAACATAATCCCACCAGAGCAGTATACAACATAAAATCTTCTAACATTCACTAGTTAAAATAAAACACTTAATTATTTATACTTTCTTCACAACTGCAGATCTCAGCTGAATTCTTTAGCAAATGCTCATTTTATAACTGGGACACTACAATCCAAATTAAGTAATCACAGGCAAGTAATGTTCTTCATAGGCTGTTGTGGGTCCAAGCTCTATCTTGTGCATAAATTATATATGTTGTGTTGAGCACAATATACTTTCTACAAGCTTGCTCATGTGCTATTGCCTCAGTATCAGATGTTTTAAAACTCTGTGCATGTTAATGATTTTTGAAATGTCATGCAACATAGTTTTTGTACACAGCTTCATCTATATTCCAGTGACACATTAAGCTTAAATGACATGAGGACAATTCAGAATCATCCTATATAATAAAAACGTACTGCTTAGCAAAAATATGTAAAACAGCCAAATGTAGGTAAACAAACATCAACTTTCCGACTGAGGTCCAAAGGCAATATAGTAATAAACCATTCATTCAGCTTTGACAATAAAACTCAGCCTCCTACCCTCCCCCAGCAGTACACACACACACCCCCAACCCATTAACAGCACACGGCAGGTGTTGCATTATAATGAGGGTGAAGAAATAAAAGGGGTGCCTACCTGTCAATTATCACAGGATCCGAGGGTGTCTCATTCCTATTGCCACAGCTTTTCTTGTCACAGCAGCGGCTGCAAAGGCAAAGCGAGAGAAGAATTAATACAATCAATGCAAAGGGGGAGAACTCCCATTATGTAGAAAACAGGGTCATGTTACCAACCTGAATACTGTCCCATCTGGTTCTATTATTGATGTCTCCTAGGCCAGTCAGTGATAAACTCAGCACTATATAATCACATGTGGGTTAATTACTGTTCACTCATGGACCGCCTAAGCTCATTAGGAATATTTTTTTCTTCATACAGGTGAGAGGCAATGTAAGAATATATCATTCTGATATGCTCTAGTCTTTACAGGAAGGGATAGGACATGGTGCCTCTGATACATTTATATTATTTGTTCTTATATTGCATTTTCACATATTTAAATGAACTCCTTTTCTGAGAAATATGCCTGTAGCCCAGCATGAAATTAAAAGAATCAAACATTAAAGGTAATCTGCTCTTTCTCCCCAAATATCAACAAAACAGAACTATTCTGCCAAACGAATTATGTTTTTTTTTTTACATTTGAATAAACTTCATATATGAATATAAACAGCTTACAATCAAGAATTAAGATATCTTAGAAAACCATGGATAGGAACAACATAAAATCTGTCACCCAGTCAAGATATGATGTGTTACTTAACAGTTCAGGAAAAGATGAAGCATATCTTCTGAGAATCTGAATTATGTAAAATATTTCAGAATACCACCTTCACTTGTCATGTCATTCATTTCCCTGTCCCTGCTTTATTCTGTTCAGAACTGCAGGGGATTTGAAAGAACCTGATGCCTATCCCAGCAACCAACTAGTATTAGACAGAAAAAACATTCCAGGATGGCAAGCCAGTCCATAGCAGGGTAAAGACACACACACACACACACACACACACACACACATTTTTGAGATAAGAGACAAAGCAGGAACCTCTAGCACAATATATATATATATATATATATATATATATATATATATATATATATATGTATGTATATATATATATATATATATATATATACATATACATATAGGGAGAGAGAGAAATGTATGTATGTGTGTGTGCGTTACGTGCATACATACAACGCAAATGGCACATAGCCCAGAAACCCAGTGTGCCACTCAACCACAGCCCATAAGGCATAACAACCTACCCAACACTCTAGTCATAAGTGACTCTATAGTCAGGCACACTGATGTTCCACTCACCAGGCTAAACAAGGAGAAAGTTACTGTCAGCTGCCTGTTGGGTGCCAGGATCCGCCACATAACGCACTCAGGTCACTCCACAACAACTACAAATATGACTCTGTCATTGTCCATGTTGGAGTGAATGACCTGAGACATCCCTCCTTGGACTACATAAAAAGAGACATGGAGGAGCTCACCGATCTTGTAGCCCAGGCACGTATCACCCTAGCCCTGAGTAGCATCCTGCCATCACGCAGAATGATACCACAGTACAAGGACAAAATGATTGACTTCAACAACTGGCTAAGCTTCTGGTGTTATTCTAAGGGGATCCAGTATCTGTCTGCCTGGGATAACATGATTGACAGACCACGATGCTTTGCCAGAGATGGCCTGCACCTGTCACCCTTGGGATTCTGGATACTGGCTAAGGCTCTTGCCACCCCTATAGTGCCTTTTTTAGGCAAGATTTAAATGACAAATTCACCACCGTAACAGGTACAAGCAAGCAAAATCTGAGGGTAATGCTAAAGTCTAAACCTCAATATGCATTCACTCGAGGCACTCCTTAAAATGGAGAACATCAACATCTGTGCAGTGACAGAGACCTGGTTCAAGGCTCCAGAGAGCACCCCTGCATTACCAGGTTATAATTCATACCACACCTTTCGGCCACCTAACCTGGACCAAAACACTAAAGGTGGAGGTGTGCCCATATTCATTAAGGATATCCACACCTCCAGGCTAGTTGCTCAGCATAATGCATCCTTGATTATCCAAGTGCAACTAACTGGGCAAGACTGCAATCCAAATTGTAACTTGCTACAGATCCCCCACCATGCTCCAGGATTCCCACTCCTCATTTCTTGATACACTGGAAAATATTAGGGTACAACCCAACACCCTAATAAGGGATGATTTAAACACCACCATTAACTGGGAAAACTACTCATGTGCCAACTCTTTTGCTCAACGTTTTCTGGAATTCATAAATTCCAAGGCCTTGGATCAACTTATCCACACCCCCACCAGGGGCAGCAATATCCTAGACCTGATCATTACCAACATGGGTGACCAGTGTTCCACACCAGAGGTCAAATGCTCATTGGTCAGATCCGACCACAAGCTAATCAGCCTAGACATCCACATCCCACCCCCACCCCCTATTAGGGAAACCACCGTAAAGAATTTCTCCAAAGCCAGTTTCACCCTTTTTGACAAATGTGGCAAACTTCACGACACCCATGCAGATGGACAATAGAGGTACGACTGCTGAATCCTATACAAATGCACTTTATAAGCACTTACACGAGTGCATGGATTGTGCTATCCCTAACAGAACCAAGATGCTATCCTCCAAAAAAAGGAAGCCAATCTAGTGGTCCCCTGCCATAAACAAACTCTACAACAGAAGAAAGAAACTGTTGCAAAAAAGACTAAAATCCCATGACTGGAAGAACTCCCTGGTTAACCTCAGTAAAAAGCTGAGATCCCTCATAAAATCCTCCAAAGCTAGTTATGAAAATGAAATCGCCACTGATTCTAAAGACAGCCACAAAGCATTCTATAGCTATGTCAAGAATCTCAATGGCAAAACTCAGATCTGCTCTGAGTTACAGCACAATGGCACTAAATATACAGAACCAACTGATATTGCCAACATCCTGGCAGATAGGTTCAGTGCTAACTTTACCCCCCCCCCCCCCCAAAGGGCCCATCTCTATACCGGAAGAATGCAAAGTTCCTGTAATCACAGCTGCACAGATAAAAACCACACTCTCCAAAGCCAAAAACACAGTATCCATGGGACCTGACAACATCCCAGGCTGCGTTCTATATGAACTACAGAATGAACTAGCACCCCACCTAAGCACCATGTTCAATCATAGCCTCACCTCAGGCTTTGTGCCCACTGAATGGAGCACAGCGACAGTTATCCAACTACTGCCTCATTAGCCTAATGAGCCTCGTCTGCAAGGCCATGGAACATATCATCATGGAACTTATAAACAAAGACATTGGTAATCTTCAAACTCTGGACCCCACCCAGTTTGGGTTTGAAAAAGGCAGATCATGTCTCCTAAACCTGACTGACTTCTTTGAAGCAGTCACCAAAGCCGCAGACGAGGGTAAGGTGGTTCACACAGCCTATCTAGATCACACCAAGGCTTCTGACACAATCCCCCACTCTGGAATTATAGATAAACTCACTAAACTAGGAATAAATCCCTATGTCACAAGATGGGTTGCCAACTAGGTCACTGACAGAACCCACACTGTGAAAGTAGCAGACTCCAAATCCAACTTAAGACCAGTGACAAGTGGAGTACCACAGGGTTCAGTCCTGGGTCCTCTCCTGTTTGGTATCTACTTTTCTGAAGTACAGGCTAACACAGAAGGTCTTTGGCTAACAAAGTTCACAGATGATTGCAAACTAGGAGCCATAATTGAAACTCCTAATGATGTGGACATCCTACAAAAGGGCCTCACTGAGACAAATGCCTGGTGTCAAAGCCATGGCCTCAAGCTCAATGCCAAAAAGTGCACTGTCATCCCCTTTGGTAAAACCTCTGTACCCATGAGCTACCACATAGGTGGTAGTCTACTTAACACCAAAAGTGTGATAAGAGACCTTGGGACACAGGTGGACAGTAGTCTTTCCTTTGATAATCACATCGCCACAGTAGTCAGGAAATCCTTCTGCGTGGCACACCTCATCACAAAAGGTTTCTCATCCAGGAAAAAAGAGGTCATTGTTCCCCTCTACACGTCACTCATTAGACCTATTATATAATACAACGCCCCTTTTGGTATGTACCGCACAAGACATCTACAACAACTGGAAAGGCCGCAGAAATAACTCACAAAGAGGATTACCGGCCTCAAACAGATGCCCTACACAGACCGTCTCAAAAAACTCCAGCTTTACTCTGTCGCATATCACCTACTCAGAGGCGATCTCTGCCTAACATACAAAGCTATGTCAAACCCAGAGCTGTTGGACATGCTCCACTTAAAGAAATCCCAGTCCCTCCGAGCTACACGCTCTAGGGACCCAAACCTTGTCACCACAATAAACAGAACATGCTGGAGGGATAGATTCCTGTCCTAGAGACTTCCCAAACTCTGGAACAAACTACCTATCTATATCAAACAAAGCTCCTCATTAGCACTCTTCAAGAAAAATCTTGATGATTGGATGGGAAATAGGAAATTCACCTCAGGGATCACCTCTGTGACTCTGCTTGACAGGGACACAGGAAAATAATTTTCTTGGGTGGTGAAAACCAGGGTACCTTTTTGGCTAGGCTTGTACAGGTCCTAGGGCCGATAGCCTAGTACCTACCTATGAACCTATATAGGTTTACTATCAAATAGTCGACTTTGAAAATAAATTCCTACCTGAAATATAGAAGCATATTTCAAATGGAATGTTGAAAAGGTCAGACTGTCACAAGCACACTTTCTTATGCAAATTCAACCTTTCTAAACATCCGTAGACTGCAGTCAGACACTAAACATCATGTGACATAACTATTATACAGGGGGACCAAGCCCCCCTGCGCTCCCCACATATCCCACTTATTACACATTCCAACTCCAAGATTGCACTACAGCAGGGAAAAGGGCAAATTTCCTGCTCCACACTGTACCGCAATCTCTTGTCATAAGGTTGACCACATATGTGAGAATACATAGTGCATTCACTGAACCAGGACTCACACAAATGAAGGTTCGACAACACGGATTCAGCCAATAAAATTTTGACATCTCGTGGTCATTGAACCTTCACTCACAATTTTAATGGTAAACCATATATATATATATATATATATATATATATATATATATATATATATATATATATACATACATACATACATATATATAAATTGTGCACTGGCAGAATGTCAACATCAACAAGCCATAATGCATGCTATGAGGAAATAGCTTCAGCACATGCAATCTTTATTTTTTAAAAAATGAAATAAAACATAATTTTTTGCAGGGGATAAGCCCCCGTGCACCCCCCCCCCCCAACTCCCTCTGCTAATTATATATACTAACTTCCGCATCACACAAACATGGCTTAAGAGCAAATTTATCAACCCCTGAATTTGTGTGGTTCTCACATCTGTCAATCCACTGCTTAGTGAATCATGTGCAGTTGGCAAAGCAGCTGTCAGCCGAACACTTATTCAACCAGGTCTCTGTCACACATATATACATATATACATCTGTATATCTGTATGTACAGATGCAGAGAAGATGCAAAAGGCATCCCTGCTATAAACCAGTTCAGAGAAGCAAGACGAATGAGGAAGTTGTGCTAGTCACCGCATCACTGTGCTGAAGGTATGAAAATTACCTATTTCCTGTGCTACAGGTATTAAAACTTCCTATGTTCTATGTCAATAGACAGGCAAGACAAGTGGTGAGGGGAGGTGGAAATGGGTAACTTATCACATTTATTTCTAGACAGAGTAACAACTAATCAGGAAAGAACATTCAGATTTCTCTATTTCACTGGCTGTCCTTCAATATTATACAATTCCTTAACAATACATTTTCATATGACTTAAAGAGTTGTATCAATAGGCAGTAACATTTTTATTCACAGTCACATCCTAGTGCGAACATATTTTAAATATTGTACAAAAAATTCTACTCATCATGTCTTGCTATAAGAGAGTCTGTATGTTTCTGTGTACCCATGTTTATATAAATATACATAAATACATATATATATATATATATATATATATATATATATATATATATATATATATAAATAATTTCAACTCAAATATTTTAACTATTAATTTGTGCAATCCAGTACAAACCAGATCTGTTAACAATAAGATAACATTCTGGACTTGGTTCTCACCAACATGGGTGACCGCTGTACCACTCCCATAGTATGTTTTTTCCCTGTTGAGATCAGATCATCGGACTATCTTGTTAAAAGTTTCTATCTCACCCAAACCCTCCAGCTGTAATCAAGCTAAAAACTTCTCAAACGCTGACTACAGCCTCCTAAGGGAGGGTATCTGTAGTTTCACACCACTGGCCCCTGAGAGGATGCAGACAACTATGCTGAACAGTATACCACGGCAGTATACAAGCACCTGTACAACTGCATGGACTCAGACATACCCAACAGAACTCAAACCTGCTCCTCAAGGAAACACAAACCTGTTTGGTGGATATTCCCTATCAACAGGCTTTACAATGAAAGGAAGAAACTGTTGTCCAGGGGTAAAAAGGAACAAATTCCAAATTGGAAAAACTCCCTCCTTAGCCTCAAGAAGCAAATTAGATCACTAGTGAAAACCTCCAAAGCCAATTATGAATCAAAACTAGCCTCCATAACAAAGGAAATCATAAAGTCTTCTTCATTTATGTCAGGATCCTCCATGGCAAAGCCCAGGTTTGTTCTAAATTAGTACTTAACAGTATCACTTACACTGATCCTGTTGACCTAGCCAACCTGCTATTAGATAGGTTCAGTGCAAACGTCACCCCCTGTCCCCCCTACAAAGGCCCCTTTGACATCCCAGATACTTGTCCCACACCTCACATCTTCATAGATCAAGTGTTAAAGATTTTATCCAAGGCAAAGAACACAGCTTCCATGGGACATGATAGCATCCCAGGCTGTATTCTGCATCATCTCCAGCAAAAGCTGGCTTTGTCATTGAGCACCCTATTCAACCACAGCCTAAGTACAGGCTTCATTCCAGCAGAGTGGAGAACTGCCATTGTCATCCCCTTGCACAAAGGTGATGTCACTACTGACCCTGGAAACTATTGCCCCATTAGCTTGACAAATCTGATCTGTAAAGCCATTGAGCATATTATTATGGCTCTCATAAACAAGGACATAGGCAATCTCCAAGCACTTGATCCCACCCAGTTCAGATTCGTCAAGGGCAGATCTAGCCTGTTGAACTTAGTTGACTTCTTTGAGACTGTCACCAAAGCCCTGGATGAGGGAAAGTCAGTACATACAGCTTATGTTGACTTGGCCAAGGCCTTTGACACAATCCCACACTCGTGCATCATCAAAAAGCTAACACAACTTGGCATAAATCCCTATCTCATCAGGTGGGTGGTCAACTGGCTCACTGACAGGACCCTCAAGGTCAAAATAGGTGCCTACACCTCTGATAGCAGACCTGTCACTAGTGAAGTTCCCCAGGGATCTGTCCTGGGACACCTACTGTTTGGCATCTACTTCTCAGAGGTCCAGGCAGAGAGAAAAGGCCTGTGGCTGACAAAGTTTGTGGATGACTGTAGGTTGGATGCTGTCATTGACTCCCTAAATGATATTAACATATTGCAAGAGGGTCTTGCAGCAACTAATGACTGGTGCCAAAGTCACGGCATCAAGCTAAACGCAAAAAAAATGCATCATCAGTCCATTCAGCAAAAACACAGCCCCTACTGATTATGACATCAAAGGCCACCCCCTAAACACACAACTTGTGGTGAGAGACCCGGATACTCAGGATGATAACAATCTCACATTCGACCATCATGTGGCAGCAGTGTTCAGAAAAGCCTTTTACGTGGATTCACCTCAAGAGTAAAGGGGTTGCATCCAGAAAAAAAGAGATTATTACCTCTCTGTACTGATCCCTTATTAGACCAATAATTGAGTATAACGCCCCATTTGGTATGTAACTCTCCAAACATCTGCACCAACTGGAAAAGCCATAGAAATACCTCACAAAAAGAATCCATGGCCTCCGACACCTGTCCTATGTGGACAGGCTCAAATCACTATCACTCTACTCAGTATCATATAGAGTGCTCAAAGGTGATCTGTGTCTCACCTACAAGGCAGTCTTGGACCCTGCCCTACTAGAGATGCTCCATACCTATAAGGCTAACTCCTCGCATATTATCTGCTTGAAAGACCTGAATCTAATATGCGACATTAACAAAATCTGCTGAAGAGACAGGTTTGTCTCCCAGAGGCTGCCCCATCTCTGGAACAGACTTCTCAAACACATCAGAGTACTTCGCTGATCCTCTTCAAGCACAACCTTGATGAGTGGATGGGAAACCACAAATTTGTCCCAGGGGTTCCACCTGCATCCCTCATTGACAGGGATGACAGGTGCTGAGTGAGGTTTCTTTTTGGGGATAAAGTCTTGGCTAGACTTGTAAGGGCCCCAGGGCCATTAGCCTAGTAACCTCCTGTGATCTTATGATCCGATGAACATTGGAAAAGCATGAAACATCCAAAGAAGTACAAAACACTTTGTAGTATGAACAATCCAGTCTTATCAGACTGGCCTGTAGGCATGTCGTTAGTCCCATACTAGTCCAACAAGAAGACAATCACCCTGCATTTGAATAATCTAACAGCTACAGTGAAGGGAAGAGTGAGAGATGGTTGTAAGATTAAAAGTCATTTACCTGAAAATACATTAGAGACCAATACCAAGTTGGCTGACAAGAAACCCTTGGGAAGGTTTTCTTCCATTTCCTCTATAGTTTAATCACCTTAAAATTGATTAAGTATGAGGGACAGGGGGTGCAGTTCCTTAAATGGGGTAGAGATATGGAGCTTTGCGTCCACAGAAAACCATATCTTTCCTTCTAGATTCTGCCATCTTCTTTAAGCAATAAGTATTTCCATCCAGATGGCTCCTTGCCTAATAAACTAGATCCTCAAAAGTTATTTTACGCAGAAAGTGTTGAACAGGATATACCTGCCTAGTAAATTAGATACTCAAAACCTTGGAATTATTTTCTGTGCAGATTTAAAAACATCACTATAATGATTTAACTCATTTCACTATGATGGCATAAATGATACATAAAACATGGTACTTTTACATCTAAATTAAACAAATAATGGAAAAACAAATGTTTATTTGCTGGTTCCAATGACACAAAGCTTTTAGCCATCATAACAGTACAGATACTCCAGGATTTCATGGCAGAGGTAGCAGCTAAGCGGCCATCTAGGAGAGATAGGAGTGACTGTTTGGTAGTCAGTCTTCTATTCTAATGGAAATATGTGGGACTTTACTCAACAGCAGTATCCCCTGGGGAGGGCAAATTTACCCCTTAGTTATAATTCATTCATCTGCAGTCTACATGTGATGGCATATAAGCTAGTCATGAAATGTAGCAGCACCAAAGGAGACCAGTGTTGCTTGCATTTGGGGAAAATGGCATAAAGGAAAGTTCTGCATTAACTGTGGGTAATGGCCACCCAAGTACTTGTTTCTCAGCTTCCATTATGCTGCAACAAAAGAATTTGCCAAAAGGCTATTCACCCCCTTCAAAGGGACAATAATCCAAAGGGTGATGTGGAATTCAGTATCAGCAGGATAGTAAGATAAATAGGTTAATACATCATGAGGGAAGGTAGCCTTTTCCATGACCATTAGTTTGTTGGAAATGGAAAATTCTGAAGCCTAAGCTGAAGATTAAAAAAAGCTTTTGCTTGAACTCATAAAGACAGTTTATTTTCCTTCCTCCTTCAAGCCAGGGAAAGTTATATCTACCTCTGATCTCATCCTGCACATGCAACCCAATAATAAATTCCTAAGACTGATAATGTAGAGCTACTATTATTAAAAATTGCATAATTGGTTTGAGAAACAAGTTGAAAGAGAATTGTATATGTTAATGTTAGATGTCAAGTCTCTTTTTGCCATTATACTGAATGAGTACAGTTTGGAAGCCATAAGGAGTTTTCTGAGCTCTGATATGGATCTTTCCAGCAGAGATATAGGAAATGTTTGTCAGTTATTGGAAACGGTCTTTACGAATAATTTGTTTTTGTTTAATGACCAATTATATTTGCAAAAATCAGGTGTGGCAATGGGAACATCCATAGCTAACTGTTATGCAAATTTAGTACTTAATGTTTGGGAAAAGGATTTTATATATAATAATGGTACTCCTTATTATGATAAAGATTTTTTCTATACATGCTTTGTCGATGACATGTTTCTTATTTGGCAAGGTTATGAGCACCAGTTAAAGCAATGTGTGGAATACCTTAATTCTTTGACTGATTTTCTAAAGTTTAAAATTAATTTTTCTAAGAAATCAATAGAATTCCTTGATGCGAAGATAGAGAAAAATGATGAAGGATTGGCTACTAATATATATAAGAAAAGTGTTCATGCTAATCGATATGTGCATAAGAACAGCATGCATGCACTACACGTATTTAATAGGGTGGTTAAGAGTCAGATGTTAAGAGTAAGCAGAGTGAACACAAATGATGACAAATTTAGATATCAAATGAGAGAAATGGCTGAAGAGTTTAAAGAGAGGAGATATGATCAAAACTTAATAGATAAAACCATGCAAGATGTAATTTTACACAGACCTGATATAGCATAACCATACTTTGGGAGGAATGAATATGCTTTAGAAAGACAAAGCCAACCATATAATAGACAAGAGAAATTAAGATATGTGACTATGTATAATAATAGAACTCCAGGAGTGAGGGAAGTGATATCTAGAAATTGGTATATTCTAATAACGATGCCAGGTATAAAGTGGGTTATTGACAATAAACCAGCATTTGCATATAGGAATAACAGGTTTAAAACAAAGACTTTGTTATAAAGAAATGAGAAAACCCAATAATACTGTAATAAGTAACAGTAAGGGTACTTTTCCATGTTACAGTTGTACTTGTGCTTACATCACAACTGAGAATACTTTTGTTCATCCGACAACTTTACAAAGTTTTACATTCAATTGCTTTGCAACTTGTAATACTGAAAATATAGTATACCTTGCTACCTGCATTAAATGTAATGCCTTCTATGTAGGTAAATATGCTAGGAGGCTGAAAGTTTGGATTATAGAGCATCGTTCAGACATGCACAGGCATGTTCGTAGGAATGCACTAGCAAAACATATATTAGACTCTGATATAGGTCATGCCTTTAAATTTAGAGTTATAGATGTAATTATAAAAAATGTTAGAGGGGTAATATAAATAATATTATAGAAACAAGAGAGTATGAGTGGATAGTTAGGTTTGCTGCAGATAAACATCCAGGAATTAATGCTGCTATTAGTTTGAAACCTATTTTGATAAAGAACCAGATACAATATAAATAATGAAGAAATGTCTATAAATTATTTATTGTTATTTCATCTTAACCAAATGTATTATTGTTGAGAGCTTGTACAAGTCATATGATATAAATTATCATGTGACAAGGTTGTGTCATGTGATTTTAAGTTGTTATATGAGTCAATGTCTTGGCCTGAGTTTTATTCTGTCTTGGTTTTTACTTCTTCTTGAGGCCAAGTTAACCACTACTCTGTTCTTTTTTTGACTGAATATGAAAATGAGCCAGCTCCCCAAATTCCAAAGTACATTATATTGCTAAGAAAGCTTTGCCATACTCCTGCTGAAAATAATGCATTTATTTGCAGAAAACATACTGCATGTCTCACATGTTGATGTATAAATTACATTACACCTTATGGCATGGCTCTCAGATACATCATATAGTACTGTGTTCCTCACAGATCCTGAAAGAGACACTGTGGTAGTACAGTGACTTTGGGGTGATTCCTGATTTTTCACAAACACAAGACTTACAGAATCTCTGATTTCTAAATTTCCATCACTGTCATTGTATATTGCTCACTGTACCTCTAAAAGCTACTGCATCCATTTTTTACAGCAGCCTTACATTTCAACCAACCTCAGACAATACTAACTCAGAGAAACTGGCTTGTGTCATGTCATATATGAACCATGCACAGTAAAAAGGGAAAGGAATATTGCATTCCCACTTCTGTGGTATAATTGTGGCCATTCCAAAAGTGAAGAAAGTTGCAATGCATTTTGCAGGCTACAGAGATAGTGTGGGCATTATGGTGCATGAAGATAAATGATGATGACCATAATGTTTCATTTTCCCAGGTACCAAACGTTTAGTGATTTTTGTGCATATCTGCCTTAAAAAAACAGGTATGGTGTGTGTGTGTGTGTGTGTGTGTGTGTGTGTGTGTATGTGTGTGTGTGTGTGTGTGTGTGTGTGTGTGTGTGCATGTGTGCGTGTGCATGCACATGCTTGTGTGTGTGTGTGTGTGTGTGTGTGTGTGTGTGTGTGTGTGTGTGTGTGTGTGTGTGTGTGTGTGTATACACGAGCGCCCATGAGTGTTGTAGCATAATAATGGCCAGTCCCTTTAAATGTGCTAGCTCAGAAAAGTACAGTTTTGTACCTACCATAAATGTAGATGTTCGAGTGTATACCCTGCTGCAGTCATCACACTTGGGTTATCCTGCCGTCAGACGGTCCAGCAGTTGGCCCGAATTCCAAAGTCTTGGTCCGGCGTCGGTTGCTGTCGCTTCTTCCCTGATGTCAGTGCGCCAGGGGTATATAAGAGGCATCCGACGCCATTTTCTTCAGTTTTTCTTGCCCCAGATGCCCCCAAATGGTAGGCAATATATACATATATATATATATATATATATATATATATATATATATATATATATATATAAATAACCTGGACTGCAGCAGGGTATACACTCGAACATCTACATTTATGGTAGGTACAAAACTGTACTATGTTCATCGTGTTACCTTGCTGCAGTCATCACACTTGGGTAGAATCCCAAAGCTAAGGATGGGAGGTGGAGTCAAACAGGGTTAGAGGAGGCTAGAAGGCCCTGCAAACTGCAGTGGCAAAGCCAGCTCTAGTCTTAGAGTAAAGTGGTAAGTGACAGTGCTTGGTGAAGGTGTGTACTGAACTCCAAGTTGCAGCTTCCAGAATATCCTTGGTTGGCACCCCCCTGAGGAAGGCTGTAGATGTAGCTGCTGCCCTGGTGGAATGGGGCCTTATGCTAGCAGGAACTGGTTTTCTATGATGGGTGTAGCAAAAACGTATGCAATGTCCTATCCATTTTGAAATGGTCTGTTTTGAGATAGGCTTTCCTTGTGATGCTGTAGCATAGGATACAAAAAGTTGGTCAGATTTTCTGAAAACCTTAGTTTTAGCCAAGTAGTAACGTCATTGCCTGTGAATGTCCAAGGAATGCAGAAGTCATTCTCCTTTGTTCTGTGGATTTGGAAAGAAGGTAGGTAAATGGATGGTTTGATTTAGAGCCACACTGGATACCATCTTTGGCATAAAGGAGGGGTTAGTTCGTAGAGAAACTCTGTCTTGATGAAAAATGAGGAAAGGCTCCACTGCCATTAGTGCCTGTAGCTCTGAGACTCTTCTGGCTGAAGTAATTGCTAGCAGCAGGGCAGTCTTCCATGATATAAACTTCACGTCAGCTGAGAAAGCTGGCTCAAAAGGTGGCAGCGTAAGTTTTTCCAGAACAAAGTTGAGGTCCCAAGTTGGTGTTGGCGCTCTCCTGGGAGGCCTAATGTTTTTGGCCCCTCTGAGATATTGCCTTAGAAGTGGATGTGAAAATAAGGGAGGATCCGTGTTGTAGTGAGCTGAAATAGCTGAGGCGTGGATTTTAATAGATGAAAAAGAAAGTCCTTTGTGTAACATCTCAGTTAAATATTGCAGAATCTGAGGTATGTCCGGCTGAAGGGTATTTTGTCATTTAGCTTGGTTCCAGGCGCAAAATCTTTTCCATTTGTCTGAATAGGCTTTCCTGGTGCTGGGCCTCCTGGCCTCCAGAATGACATCCATAACAGCTTGTGAAAGAGGAACTGGCTGGTTGCTTAGGTGATTTGCCATGCAGCCAAATTTAAGATTTTGAGCTGGCTGTGTGAGCAGAGGAGGAATTTGTGGTAAAATCCATGGTGGGCCCTGGGCCATATTCCTTAGTAGTGGGTACCAGTGCTGGCGTGGCCAGTCTGGGGCAATGAGTATCATTCGGGGTCTCTCCATCCTGACTTTCAGCAGCACCTTTGTGAGAAGGGGCAATGGAGGAAAGGCATATACTATCAGCATTTTCCAACTGAATGAGAGTGCGTCCACTTTCCAAGCTTGATGGTGAAATGTCCTTGTGCAAAATTTTGATAGCTGATAGTTTTGGGGGGTGTCAAACAGGTCTATGTCTGGGCGGCCCCATTTTTGAATTATCATTGCAAATACTTGTGGATCCAGTTTCCACTCGTGGGGATCCATGATGTTTCTTCTTAGGTCGTCTGCCAATGTGTTCTTTTTTCCTGGCAGGAATTGAGCTTGTAATTGAACTTGGTAGGTCAGTGCTGTGTTCCACAAGGTCATTGCTTGCCTGCATAGAGGGTAGGAGTGTGTACCCCCTTGTTTGTTTATGTACCACATTACTGTGGTGTTGTCTGTCCTTATTATAAGCTGTCCTGGATGTAAGAGGTCCTTGAAGGCTGGCAGAGCATTCTGTACAGCTAGCATTTCTTTTTGATTGATGTGCAGATTCCTTTGATCTGCAGTCCATATGCCTTGAATGCACCATCCTGCCATGTGTGCCCCCCAGGCATAGTCCGATGCATCTGTTGTCATAGTTTGCCTGGCTGGGGGTAAGGTGAAAGGCTGACCCTTGTTGAGGTGACATGCCTGTGACCACCATAGAAACTCCTGTTGAAGGCAGGGAATGAGAGTTATCATTGTTTCCAAGCTGTGGCTGTGTTGAGTCCATACGCTTTTCAGGTACCATTGTAATTTCCTCATATGCAGTTTTGCAAATGGTATTAGTAGTATGCAAGATGCCATGAAGCCCAAGGCCTGCAGAATTTTTCTTGCAGGGAGTTGGGTCTTTGTTGCCATTATTTTGAAGTATTGAGTTAGTTGTAGTTGTTTGTCTGGCGTCAGATAAGCCATCTGGGCTGTTGTATTCAAGCTGGCACCCAGGAATGTCATATTTTGTGAGGGCACTAGTTTTTATTTCTTTTCATTTACTGTGTACCCTAGGCAACTTAGAAGGTGTTTTACAAAGGTCAGATGTTGTAAGAGAATGTCCTTGCTTTCTGCTTGGATGAGGCAGTCGTCCAGGTATGGGTATATTTGAATTCCTCTCTGTCTGCAATATGCAATTACTGGTGCCAGGCATTTTGTGAAGACCCTGGGTGCAGTAGATAAGCCAAAGGACAGTGCAGAGAATTGGTAATGGGTTGAACCTGCAATGAAACGGAGGTATCTTCTGCAATTTTGTCTGATAGGGACTTGCAGGTATGCCTCCTTGAGGTCCAATGTTACTAGCCAAGCTTTCTTGCCCAGCATGGGAAGAAGCTGCTGTAGTGTTAGCATCTTGAATTTGGGTATTTGCAAGAAGGTGTTTAGGATTGAGAGGTCCAGAATGGGTCTCCAAGCATTGTCCTTTCTGGGGACTAGAAAGAGCCTTGAGTAAAATCCTTGGCCTTGCTCCTGTGTAGGTACCAGTTGAATGGCTCTGATGTCCATGAGAGCTGTAATTTGTTTTTGAGCCTCTGCCTATTGATTTTGTGGCAGGTTTGGCATTCCTGTTATCCTTGGCAAAGTGTGGAAATGGAATCTGTATCCTTGTGAGATAACATCTAGGACCCACTTGTCCTTTGTGACAATGTGCCAGTTGTCTGAAAAAAGTGCTAATTTTCCTCCCAAGGGAGCTGCCAAGAGAGCTTTGCTTGGCAGTTTGAGGTGTAAGTCATTGTGTTTGTCTTCTAGTAGTTTGGGACCTGTCTTCTCCTCCCTTTTGTGTTGCAGTGCCCCATTGGCGAGGTTTGTAAGGGATTTGTGCTTGTCCTCTGCCCCTTGTACGTCTGTATTTACCCCTCTGTGGTCTGTCAGAAGCTGGAAAGGACCAATTTTTTTGTTGGCCAATTTCTGCTGAAGCGTGGGGGTTGTACCTGTAAGAAATCTTTGACCGTCTGCATAGATTTTGCCTTATCCTCCATTTTCTTTAAAGCCTCTTCTGCTTTAACCCCAAATAAGACATCTTGCTGTAAGGGTGCATCTAGTAACTTTGCTTTGACATGATCAGGCAGAGTTTGTTCCTTTAACCAAGCATGCCTATGTATAACAGACCCAGTAACCGCTGCTCTACAAGAAGCTTCCAAGGAATCAAAACCACATTGTAAAGCATGTTTGCCCACCTGTTCAGCTGCATGCAACAGATCCTGCATTTCCTTGAATTCAGACTGCTGAGGATGCGTGCTCATCTTTTGTTTTATTTGAGACATTACAAATTGCTGGTATTTCAGCATGTGAAATTGAAAATTTAGTGCTCTCATAGCTAGAGTAGCTGAGGTGTAAACCTTCGTCCCCCACCTATCTAGTGCCCTGGAGTCCCTTTCAGAGGGTACAGGATTTTTAGCCATAGAAGCCTTATCCCCTTTGGAACCCAGGGCTTTTGTAAAGGAATTTGTGTGGGTCAGGCACTCTATAATATCTATCTGGTTTGACTGGAGCAGGAGGCAGAGAATCTGGATTTAGACTAGATTCTAAGTAAACATCATCCACAATGTCTAAAACTGGAGGGATAGCAAGTGGTCTGTGCTGGGGGAGTAAAAGAAACTCTCGGAGCCTTTTCTTTGAGTCGGAGTAGTCCTGACCTTCCCAGTGGAAATGTTCCCTCATGGTATGTAAGGTTTCCCCAAAGGAATAGTCTTCAGGGAGAGAAGCGGAGGGGAATGGAATCTTCAGCATCAGAATCTTCATAAGGGGGAAAGGAGTAATCCTGTTCCTCAGAGGAGCCTAAGGAAATAGACACTTGATCAGAGGAGGCATAATCCTCCTCCTGTCTAGGCCTTTTGTCTGAGGGGGGGTTGGGAACTCCTGATTAAAGAAATCAAATCTTCAGCCATTTTAAGCATCTGTTTCTTAGGCATGGGGCCTTGAACTGCAGACTGAAGTGCAGTCTTTTTTGGTTTGAGAGGAGTCTTAAGCTTAGCATAAGATTCTATGGTGAGAGTAGTCGGTCTGAAGACACCTTCTGAAACCGAAGGTGTTTCCACAGCACCGGCTTCTCCTGCTGCAATGTTGTCGGTAGGGCCTAAAGAAAATGGCTGCGTCGGCCTAGAACTCTCTGCTTGAGAATCCAAAGCAGTATGGGGTTCCAATTCTGCGGTTGCCAGGGGCTGCGTAGGTGCCTCACTGAAAACCGGAGAACTGGCGACCGGCCCAGCCGAGGCCTCGGAGTCTGGCTCGGATCTAGGCTGCCTGTCTTTATCTTTGCGTTTTTTATGCACGCCGGTAGTCGGTTGCTCCAACGGCATTTTGTAATTAAATTTTCTACCGAAGTAGTGTCGTGCAAAATCAAAGCATCGCTTTATAGTTCGCTTATTGAACCTAGCACAAAACCGACAACCAATGACGTCGTGGTCTGGGCCTAGACAAGGTATACAATAAGAATGAAAGTCCTTTTGAGGTATTTGCTTCCCACAAGAAATACGATTGTTAACTTTTTCTGACATCGAACTGAGGCAAGAAAAGGTTCCCCAATGGGGTACTTAGCTTTGAAGACTTCAGACTGAAATTCGATTCGAAAATCTCAGGTGTCGGCCGACTGGCACTTGTGAACTGCTTCTGCTTCTGGCACTGCGCGGCAAGAAAGACTGAAGAAAATGGTGTTGGATGCCTCTTATATACCCCTGGCGCACTGACGTCAGGGAAGAAGCGACAGCAACCGACGCCGGACCAAGACTTTGGAATTCGGGCCGACTGCGGGACCACCTGACGGCAGGATAACCCAAGTGTGATGACTGCAGCAGGGTAACACGATGAACATCATGTAGCATACTGGTGTATATTCCCTTTAAGGATACGAGCCAGGAAACAGGCAAGGTGTTAAATGCATACAGGCTCACACAAGTATACTTAAAGTCCAGTGCCCTGATATAGTCATTCATTCATTCACACATTTATTCATTCATTCAGTCATTTCATTTGTTTAGTAGGACTGTCCAACAGAGCAAAAATCCATTTTCAGTGGAGACTCAGGGAGGAAAAACTCCAAAGGTTACAAATATGAAGAACAGTATAACTGTTAACCATTTACAAAATACTTAAAATAGTGGAAAGACATGAATAAATCTTATTTACGTACAAACTATTTGGTCAAAATAAATGTATGACAGAATCTAAGATAAGTGAGAGGGTAGTGTTTAGATGAAAGAGTGGAAAAAGGTAAGATGCAATGCAAGATTAGAATTAGGAAGTGATATACAGAAATGTAGTAAAAGGAGGGGGGGTAGAAATAAGAAAGGGTGAAGAGGTAGAGAAGGAAGGTTAGAGAAAGTGAAGTAAGCAAAGGAGATTACAGGACATGGATAAGTGAATGGTAAACATGTAGAACAGATATGTGACCTCTGGGGCTGAAGATGTCCTTGGAGGACTTCAGAAGTAGTTACGTGTTTCAGAAGAAAGGCACCCAGAAGGGAGCTGAAGCCTTCAGAGCAGAAGTCAAGTGGATTTACCCCTCCCTGTTTGGAAGGAAAGTACATTTTGGTTTATTCCTCTTGCTGGAACTGCAAAGACAGCTACTGCATTGTTATGAAATCTCTAAGTACTGTTCATTGGTTTTATCAGTCACTGTACAAGGGCCCTGTCTATAAGGTAATACAGCATGTGACTGTAAAGAAATATCATTTTTGACTTGAACTATGAAAATCCTCCAGAGTGGTCAACTGATAAGAGATTTTATTTTAACTGCACACTGACCAGTTTGGTAAGAACTAAATGTTTAAACATATGACGGTAAATAAACATGAGTTTCAATCTTGAAAGCTGACTCCAGTGAGTACTTTGTTTGTTACAGGCAAAACAATATACTATATATATATATATATATATATATATATATATAGAGAGAGAGAGAGAGAGATATATATATATATATATATATATATATATATATATATATATATATACATATATATATATGTGTGTGTACTGTATATGCAAATATGTTGAAATATATATATATATATATAATATATATATATATATATATATATATATATATATGTGTGTGTGTGTGTATGTATATATATATATATATATATTTGTGCTTGTGTGATAAAGATAGACAGAGATATAGATATTGATACAGATATAGAAATAAAGATATATATCTATATAATCACACACATACCCACACACGCATACATATGCACACACACACATGTATTTATAAAAAGCCTTCCATAAATTGAACCATGACATATTGCACTCTTGACAACATATCCAGCAACACAATAAACTGGCTCTCTAATTAACTTGGCTTGCAGAAACAAGTTTTCATGTGATCAGGACTCGCATATCCCACCATTCCCATAACATTGCATGTAACTAAGCTTTCTTTTGAGTCCCCTACTTTTTGCCTTGTCAGTTCAATGCCCTCTCTCTGCTACCCTGCATACATCTGTTATTCAATGTAGACTATATTAATACATTTATAAAGCTTGTTTAAGCTCCGCGGATCCTGTTTTGGCATCCTGCAAGCCTACAAGAGCAGCAGAAAGGAAAAAGAGAGACTTTGAGAGACTTTAAGTATCTGTTTTACTTATTCTTGAATATACTGCTTACTGCACTTTATTTCAGTCATGTTTTGTTATATTGCATTTATTTCAGTTGCATTTACTGTATTTTAGCTACACACTCAAGTGTGCTAGCCTGCACTGTGATTTAAAGTGTTTTAATTGCTATTTCAAGTGTATTTTCTGTGCTAAAGCTACAAAAAAAAAAAAAAAGTTCTAACTTGTTTGCTTGTTTTCCCACCTTTTTCTGTAATAGTCCAGATACAGATTTGCTTTATTCAGGACTGTATTTCATTTTCTGAGTGCCCCTGACCTTTCTGGTATAGAGGGAACGCTTTCTGCTTATCAGTGGGATTTGTAAGCACTAGGTAGCCTATCTGCCGCAAGAGGAGTGGTTTCTAGCTCGGAAATTGTAACTTATCGGTCGTTTGGGCAGCATTTCTATCCTTTTTAACTTTCTGCCTTAAAAGCCCGTGTTTACATGGATTTGTGTGTTGCACAGTGCCTGCTAAGCTAGGGTAAACTATTACCGGTGCCAGAAAGTCTACTCTTCAAATTTTCCATTAGATCTTGCTAGTTCTCTTCCTTCTCACACTTAAACTAGCATATTCATCTAGCACTTTACCAGGCTTCTTGTAGCAATTATTGTAGCACACATAAGTGCTACCAGCACTAAACATTTTATAAGGAAACAGATCCAGTACTTATTAATAATACCCACCCCTCCAGGCATGTCTAAAGGTCAGTTCTCTGCACTTTCTCCTATTAACCTGGTGAACCTGGGCATTCTGAGGAAATGTAACAACTTCCTCATGTACACTAACAACCCTCTCCTCTTACATCCCAACACCCAGACTTGCGAGAGATGCACTTATATATCCAAATTGGAAGCAATGCACTCTCCAGCCAAGACTGGAATAACTGGTCAAGAGGAGGTCAACACTTGTGCCACACCACATGAAACACATAGCACTCCAGAACAAACACCACCACAGTTCTCACATAAAAACACAAGCCACACACCCACCTACATGGAGGCCCTCAATAGAAATCTACCAAAACAGCAGAGACCTCCAAAGCAGAAACACACTCGACCATCACAGCACAGCGTGCCACTCAACCAAAGCCACTAAGGCAAAAAAGCTTGCCCAATACATTAGTCATAGGTGACTCAGTGAGGCACACAAACATCCCATTCACTAGGCTGAATAAGGAGAAGGTAACAGTCAGCTGCCTGTCAGGCACCAGGATCTGTCATAGGGTTACCATATTTTGTGGTATGTAAAAGAGGACCTCTTAGGGTGAAGAGCAAAAAAAAAAAGGAAAAAAAGGCCTTTAGTCTTGTCTTTAATGCATTTCCAAATTAAAGACAAGTAGCTCCATGTTTGGGGATTTTTGATTGGCCCGTATGCCGGTATACGAGCCAATCAAAACCACGCACAGAGGACCCTCTTCTGTTCAATGCAGAACATCAAGCAGTTCCACATTGAACAGAGATCCACTTTTTGATTGGCTCGTATACCGGTATATGAGCCTATCAAAAAAAAAAAAAAAAAAACAAAGTGGAGGAAAGACTCCGAAATAGGGATGTCTGGTTTTTGAAAATTCTACAATTTGTCCAAGTTTTAAAACCCGGACAAATCACAGAATTTTCAAAAACCGCCCGGACAGGAGCCCAAAAAAGAGGACTTGTCCGGGGAAACCTGGACGTATGGTAACCTTAATCTGTCACATAACACACGCACTCAGGTCACTCCACAACAAGTACCAATATGACTCTGTCATTGTCCATGTTGGTGTGAATGACCTAAGACATACCTCCCTGGACTACATGAAAGGAGACCACAGTATGATCAGAAAATGATTGACTTCAACAATTGGCTAAGTTTCTGGTCTCATTCTAAGGGGATCCAGTATCTGTCTGCCTGGGAAGACATGATTCACAGACCTCAATGCTTCACCATAGATGGCCTGCATCTGTCACCCCTGGGATTCTGTATACTGGTCAAGACTCTTGCCACCCCTATAGTGCCTTTTTTAGGCAGTGTTCCAAGGACCAAACTACCACCATTGCTACTATAAATAAATGCAATGTGAGGGTCATGCTGCTCAATGCTAGAAGTCTAAATCTCAAGATGCAGTCGCTTGAAGCACTCCTTAAAATGGAGAACATCGACATTTGTGCCATAACAGAGACCTGATTCAAGGCAGCAGAAAGCACCCCTGTGCTACCAGGCTATAATTCATTCCACACCTTTCGGCCTCAAAATTTGGACCAAAGCTCCAAAGGCAGTGGTGTCTCCATATTCATAAAGGATATACACATCTCCAGGTTGGTAGCCCAACATAATGCTGCAGAAATATTTCATGTGCAACTAACTTGGGTAAGACAGCGATTCAGGTTGTAGCCTGCTATAGGTCCCCAACCATGTCCCAAGACTCCCAATTCCATGTTCCTAAGCACCCTGGAGAATATTAGGATCCAACCAAATACCCTCATACTGGGTGACTTCAACTACCCCTCCATAGACTGTGAAAATTACTCATGTACCAATACACCTGCTCAACATTTCCTGGAATTCATTAATTCCAATGCCCTGGACCAGCTCATTCTTACCCCCACTGGAGGGAGCAACATCCTTGACCTGGTTATCGCTAACATGGGTGACCGATGCTCCACGCCAATAGTCAACTCCTCCCTGGGTTAGATCTGACCCCCAAGTAATGGCCCTGGATCTCCACATCCCACCCACAACCCCGCAAAGGTAACCACCATGAAAAACTTCTCCAAAGCTAACTTTGGACTCCTCAAAACAGAGGTGTCAAACTTCATACAGATGAATAATGAGTGCATGACTACTGAATCATACACCAATGCACTGTACGAACATGTACACAGATGCATGGATCTGGCCATACCCAACAGAACCAAGATGCTATCCTCCAAAAAAAAGGAAACCAATCTGGTGGCCCCCTATCATAAACAAACTCCACAACAGAAAAAAGAAACTGTTGCAGAAAAATGTAAAATCCCATGACTGGAAAAACTCCCTTATTAGCCTCAAAAAAAAGTTGAAATCCCTCATTAAATCCTCTAAAGCTAGCTATGAAACCAAGATTGCAGCAGATACTAAAAATAATCACAAGGCTTTCTATGATTATTTCAAAAATCTCCATGGCAATACTCAGGTTTGCTCTGAGCTACTGCACAATGGCACCTCTTACACCAAGCCAACAGATATTGCCAATATACTGGCTGACAGATTCAGTGCCAACTTTACCCCTCTCTCCTCCACCAAGGGCCCTATCACAATAGCAATAGAATCCCATGCACCCACTATTACTGCTGTGCAGGTTAAAACTGCACTGTCCAAGGCCAAGAATACAGCTTCCATGGGATCCGACAACATCCCTGGCTGTGTTGTACATGAACTACAAAATGAACTAGCACCTCACCTATGTGCCCTGTTCAATCACAGCCTCACCTCAGGCTTTGTCCCTGCCAAATGGCACACTGCTACAGTCATCCCTCTACATAAAGGGGGAGTGACTACAGACCCTGGGAACTATCACCCCATTAGCCTATCGAGTCTGATATGTAAGGCTATGGAGCACATCATCGTAGACCTAATAAATAAGGACATAGGGAGTCTCCAAACTCTGGATCCCACACAGTTTGGCTTTGTGAAGGATAGATCATGCCTGCTCAACCTGGTTGACTTCTTTGAGACAGTCACCAGAGTTGTGGATGAGGGCAAGGTAGATCATACAGCCTACCTCGATCTGGCCAAAGCCTTCGATGCCCTTCCCCACTCAGGAATCATAGATACACTCATTAAACTAGGCATCAACCCCTATATCACTAGGTGGGTGGCAAAACAGCTCACAGATAAAACCCACAGTGGTAAAGTAGCAGACTCCAAGTCAGACTGCTGACCAGTCACAAATGGAGTCCCACAGCGGTTGGTCCTGAGTCCCCTCCTGTTTGGCATCTACTTCTCTGAAGTCCAGGCTAACACAAAGGGTCTCTGGATAATGAAGTTCACAGATGATTGCAAACTGGGAGCCATTATTAACCCCCCCAAGTGATGTAGACATCCTACAGAAAGGCCTCACTGAGACCAACATTTTATGCCAAAACCATGGCCTTAAACTCAGTGCCAAAAACTGCATCATCTTCCCCTTTGGAAAACACTCAGTGCCTATGAATTACCACATCGATGGCAATCCACTGAACACTAAAGGTGTCATAAGAGATCTGGGAACACAGGTTGATAGCAACCTCTCCTTTGACCACCACATAGCCACTGTAATCAGAAAGTCCTTCTCATCTCATTACTAAGGGTTTCACATCCAGGAAAAAGAAAGTCATCGTCTCTCTCTACTCCTCCCTCATAAGACCAATCACTGAGCACAATGCCCCATTTGGCATGTACCTCACCAGACACCTCCAACAACTGGGAGAGACCACAAAAGTACCTCACAAAGAGGATACTGGGCTTAAACACATCTATATGGACAGACTAAAAAAACTCCAGTTATTCTCTGTCTCATATAGCCTACTTAGAAGTGACGTATGCTTGACTTACAAAGCCATATCTGATCCAGCCCTGTTAGATATGCTACATCTAAAGAAATCCTAATCCCTCCACACTACACATTCCAGACACCTCAACCTTATTACCTCAATCAGCAGAACATGCTGGAGGGATAGGTTCTTAACCCAGACACTGCCCATACTCTGGAATAGACTTCCATTACACATCAAGCAGAGCACCTCACTAGCCCTCTTCAAAAGAAATCTTGATGAGTGGATGGGAAACAAAAAATTCACCCTGGGAATCACTTCAGTGGCTCTGCTAGATAGAGACACTAGAAACTAATGTCAGGCGGCATAATGCCAGGGTAGTCTTATGGGCTAGGCTTGTAAAGGTTCTAGAGCCATTAGCCTAGTACTCGCCTATGAACCTATGAAATAAATCCCAGTTCATTCATTTCAGAATAAATCCTACATAAATATAGCTAGTAAAATATTTCACTTTTAAAGTAACTACAAAAATAGACCTCTGTTTAGGTGTCTCACTGGGATTTGTAAGATTAAGTTTCACTTAAATATAGTTTGTTAGGCATATATATAGTGTTCTCTTTGCATAGGCTTAGAAATGCAGCCATATTAAAGCAGATGGATACATTTTGCATGCAGACTCAATAGAAAGGAATGTTTCAGTGACCTTCAGTCAAGAATACTGATAAGAATAAAATGTGCTAACAGATTGAATGTGCAGTACATTAAGTACAAGCAGGCTTGGGAACCAAGGTTATAGAGGCATGTAAAACTTGCAGGACATTTGCAGGATTTTGGTTGTTGTTGTGTTTTTCGGCTTTTCCTGGTTAGGGGTCTCCATTTGCAGGATTTTGGTATTATTTAGAATAGATACTTCACACACACAAGTGAGTCAGTTAGTTAGTCGATACTGATACACAGAAAGTCATTGCAGTGCAGTCTACAGAAGTTTGGTACAGACATCAGGTCAAATATCCAGAATTCCAGAATATTATTTCTATTATCTAGGAGGAAATTAATTATTCTGTAAGAAATGTCCTTACTGCAGTAGTATGTAAGAAATATCCTTACTACAGTAGTATGTAAGAAATGTGCCCCTTCCTACAGCAGTATCTAAGAAATGTCCTTACTACAGTAGTGTGTAAGAAATGTCCTTACTACAGTAGTATGTAAGAAATGTCCTTACTACATTGGTGTGGAACAAATGTCCCCCTTACTACAGTAGTATGTAAGGAATGTCCTTACTGCGGTAGTATGTAAGAGATGTCCTTACTGTAGTGGTATGTAAAAATTGTCCTTACTACAGTGGTGTGGAAGAAATGTCCCCCTTACTACAGTAGTGTGTAAGAAATGTCCTTACTGCACATGTGTGTAAGAAATGTCCTTACTGCAGTCGTGTGTAAGAAGTGCCCTTACTACAGTAGTATGTAAGAAATGTCCATACTACAGTTGTGTGGAAGAAATGTCCCCCTTACTACAGTAGTGTGCAAGAAATGTCCTTACTGCAGTAGTGTGTAAGAAATATCCTTACTACAGTAGTGTGCAAGAAATGTCCTTACTACAGTAGTGTGTAAGAAATGTCCTTACTACAGTAGTATGTAAGAAATGTCCTTACTGTAGTAGTAATTAAGAATTGTCCTTACTACACTGGTGTGGAAGAAATGTCCCCCTTACTACAGTAGTGTGTAAGAAATGTCCTTACTGTAGTAGTATGTAAGAATTGTCCTTACTACAGTGGTGTGGAAGAAATGTCCTTCTTACTACAGTAGTGTGTAAGAAATGTCTTTACTGCAGTAATGTGTAAGAAATGTCCTTACTGCAGTAGTATGTAAGAAATGTCCTTACTGTAGTAGTATGTAAGAAGTATGGAGGAGGGCAGTGTGTCAGGTAACCCATCTTCCCCACATCCTACTTTAGTGAAACATCTTTGTTCATGGCTCCATCTACCGGAATGACTTAATCTGGGAGGAAAGCCAAATATTATCTCCAGGGACAGGAGAGTTTTCTCAGAGGGTGCCTGTAGATGATCAACACACTGTAGTGATGCAAAAAACAACTGAGACATAATAAAATCACACACTACATATTACTGTTATTACTAAAACGAAAAAAAAATTCTGCGTATGACCTTATACTATACACAGCTGCCTAATAAACAACACTAAACAGGTTCTGGCAAACACATTCCTTAATCTATTCAACCTGAGCTTAGCAATTTGCTTTATCCTCCAGGTATGGAAAACAGTTGTGGTGATGCCTCTTCTCAAGGGTAGTCGCCCACTTGACCTAAATGTTACAGACCCATCAATCTGGCAAGCCTCATCCTGTCTGATGAACCTGGTAAACTTCTTTAAGAAGGTTACACAAGCAATGGACAGAGAGCGCATTGTCCATACAGCATACCTTGATCTTGTCAAGGCATTTAATATTATACCTCATAACAACAAAATAAATAAATTAAATACACTCTAAATCATTCACTATGTATTTAAATGAATTACAAGTTGGCTGAAGGACAGAACCCACTCAGTGACTGGTACTTTTGCAGAGAGCATGAAGCTGATGAGTGCAGTTCCCTGGGAATCTGTCTCAGGACCTCTGCTATTCAGCATATACTTGTCTGATCTCCAAATCTCAAATTAGGATTAACCAAGTTAATGGATGATTGTAAACTATATATTCTCTTCAAATACCCCTCTGAATACAGACATTCCAATATGAGCTTACATTTGTTAATAACTGGTGTACTTAAATAGGCTAAACTTAAATACCAAGAAGTGCAATACAGTTGGTTTTGGTAAAGGATCTCTACCTCCAGCTAATAGTATAGATAACATCCTGCTTCAAAATGAGAATGTAGTCAGAGATCTTGGAACATGGGTGAATAGTTCCCTCTCATTTGACCATCATGTTGCAACAATGGTTAAATAGTCCTTTTACCTTGTGTAACTCATTGCAAAAAAAAAAAAACATATATTCAAGATTGGAAGAAGTCTTCAAACCCTTGTATCACACTGATTAGGCCTATGACAGAATACAATGCCCCCTCTGGGTTGTATCTCACTATACAGATCAAGCAACTGTAAAGATTGCAGAGATTTTTAACTAAAAATATCAAGGGCTTAAAAACTGACTAGCAGAAGAGACTGGAACTCTATTCCTGTATTCACCACCCTATAGACTCCTTAGGGGTGATATGTGCTTTACTTATTATGCCATAAGGGATCCAGTAGTAAAATACCTGTTGTACCTACAGAAATCAAACAGTCCAGCAAGTACCACTACATGGGATCTAAATCTACTTAAAGAAATAAACAAAACAAAATGGAGAGCTACATTTGTCACAGAGCTCCTACCGCATCTCTGGAACAAACTTTCTCTCCAGATTAAGCAGTGTAATTCCTTATCCTCCTTCAAAAGGGAGCTATATAATTAGATGAGCATTCTTAAATTCATTCCTTCTCTGACTGGCCTGTCTCTCCTTGAAAAAGGAGTTAAGGCCTATGTTAGGTACTGGTGGGGTGTTTATGACCTCCTGACCCAGGTGCATTGTATTTTCTATGATTCTTTGATCCTTACTATGTCTGTGCTGTGACAGAAACCTGGTTCAAGGCTCCTGAGAGCACCCCAGCACTATCAGGTTTTACCTCATATCATGCGTTCCGGCCCCAAAATCCGGACAATACCAAGAAAGGAGGGGGTGTATCCATATTCATCAAGGACTCCCACACCTCAAGACTGGTTGCAACGCACGATGCATCGGAGACCATCCAGGTGCAATTAACCATAGGCAAGACTGCTCTGCAAATTGTAGCATGTTACAGGCCACCCTCACAAACTCAGGAACCTCACATGGCCTTCCTGAAAACACTAGAAGGGATAAATGTATCACCAAACACCATCATACTAGGTGACTTCAACTACCCTAATATAGACTGGGAACACTACTCAAGCCCAAACACCCTAGCCCAAAAGTTCCTGGAATTCATAAACTCAAATGCCATGGAACAACTAGTTACCATCCCCACAAGAGGAGATAACATACTTGACCTCATCATCACGAACATGGGAGCACAATGTTCAACACCGGAAGTATACCCCTCACTGGTGAGATCAGATCACAAACTAATCTCGCTGGAGGTCTTCATCCCACCCCCACCTGAAATAAAAAAGACCACAGTAAAGAACTTCTCGAAGCCGACTTCACACTTCTAAAGACTAGTGTGGTCTCCTTTAAGGCCCCCGAGCCGGCGGAAAACAGTACACATGCCACTGAATCACTTACAAATGCCTTCTACCAGCACCTGCAGGACTGCATGGATAAGGCAATCCCAAGCAAAACAAAGACTCTCTGTACCAAAGGCAAGCGTCCAGTCTGGTGGACCCCAGCCATAAACAAACTCTACAACAAAAGGAGGAAGCTACTACAAGATAGAGCAAAATCCTTAAAAGGTAAGACACCCTTGATCGCTATAAGTAAAAAACTAAGAGCTCTCATAAAATCATCCAAAGCAAATTTTGAGAGAAAAATAGCTAAAGACTCAAAAGACAATCATAAGGCCTTCTTTAGCTATGTTAGAAACCTGGGAGGAAACTCCCAGATATGCTCAGAACTAGTTCAAAATGATGTGAAGATTACTGATCCTACGGACATTGCCAACATACTGGCTGACAGGTTCAGTGCAAACTTTTCCCCTCCCCCAAAAGGAGAGATATCTATACCAAATGATTGCAGCCCCCAAACATCTCCAACGCCCAAGTGAGAACTGCTCTCTCCAAAGCAAAAACACAGCATCCATGGGACCTGATGGTGTCCCCGGCTGTGTGCTCCACGAACTCAATGAGGAATTAAACCCACAGCTAGGACAGCTGTTTAATCAGAGCCTTACCTCTGGATACGCACCCAGGAGTGGCGACTGCAACTGTGGTCCCACTTCACAAAGGCGGTGCCTCCACCGACCCTGGAAATTACCAGCCCATTAGCTTGACAAGCCTTATCTGCAAAGCCATGGAGAGGATCATAATGGACCTCATAAATAAAGACATAGGAATTTGCAGACTTTGGATCCAACCCAGTTTGGCTTTGTCAAAGGCAGATCATGCCTTTTAAACTTGGTTGACTTTTTCGAAACAGTCACCAAAGCCATTGATGAGGGAAAGGCAGTCCATACAGCCTACCTCGATCTGGCGAAGGCCTTCGATACAATACCCCACTCGGGTATCATTGAAAAACTCATCAGCTTAAATATTAACCCATACATCACAAGATGGGTTGCAAACTGGCTGAGTGACAGAACCCACAGGGTCAGAGTTGCTGGCGCCATGTCAGACTCAAAGCCTGTCACAAGTGGTGTCCCACAGGGCTCAGTCCTAGGCCCACTCTTGTTTGGCATCTACTTCTCAAGTACAAGCAAACACAGGAGGGTTATGGCTGACAAAGTTTGCAGATGACTGCAAACTGGCGCCATAGTAGAAAACACATCTGACACAGATATCCTTCAGAAGGGTCTCACAGAAACGGATAACTGGTGCCAGAGCCATGGCCTAAAGTTAAATGCCAAAAATGCATAGTCATACCCTTCGGGAAAAACAAGGTTACCCCTAGCTACCAAATAGGTGGCAATCCACTGAGCACAGAAGAAGTTATCAGGGACCTGGGGACCCAGGTTGATAGTAGTCTGTCATTCGACACCCATGTAGCTAAAGTAGTTAGGAAGACCTTCTACATTGCCCACCTTGTCATGAAGGGATTCTCATCTAGATCAAGGGAGGTCATTGTCTCCCTCTACTCATCACTCATCAGACCAATGATTGAGTACAATGCCCCATTCGGAATGTATCTGACCCGACACTTGCAGCAGCTGGAGAGGCCACAAAAGTTCCTCACCAAAAGGATAAAGGGTCTCAAAATCTGTCCTATGCTGCCCGACTGAAAGAACTCCAGCTCTATTCAGTCGCCACGCTTGCTCAGAGGTGACCTTTGCCTAACATACAAGGCCACGTCAAACCCAGATTTGATGAATATGCTTCACCTCAAAAAATCTAGATCCATCAGAGCCACAAGGGTGGGAGACTTAAACCTCGACACGGCTATTAATAGGACGTGCTGGAGGGATAGATTCATCACCCAAAGACTCCCTATGCTGTGGAACAAAATCCCGGTATATGTGAGGCAGAGCACCTCGCTGGCCTTGTTCAAGAGAAATCTTGACCAATGGATGGGAGATCGCAGATATACCCCAGGGATTACCTCAGTGTCACTGCTCGACAGAGGCACAGCAAAATAATGGGTATAGTTCCCCATACTAAAGGGGTGGCGTAAGCCACAAAACTATGGGCTAGGCTTGTAAATGCCCTTGGGCAGATAGCCTAGTATGAACCTATGAACCTATGATATATTAAGTGGGGTGTGTGATATTGCAGGAAAAAAAATATATATATATATATATATATATATATATATATATATATATATATATATATATATATATATGGGTCTACTTTGTTTCATTGAATCTCATTTCACTGACTTTAATTTCACCCCGACCACTTCGCTGAAAACTCAAATTACTGAAAACTCATTTCAATGAATCTCATTTCACTGAACTGCAGTTAGTATATATGGCACTGTGTAGAGTACTGTAAGGCAAGTAAAAAAAAAAGCAGTCATTGAGTCCCCAGATTATGTTATCATTCCGCAAAAAGGACTTACACAAACCAACGATCTGTGCCAAAGTCATGGTCTTAAACTCATTGCAAAACATGCATTATCATCCCCTTTGTCAGAGGCACTGTCCCTGCAGATTACCATGTTAATAACAACACCCTAAGCTCTAAATCAGTGGTAAGAGATTTGGACACACAGGTTGACAGCAACCTAACTTTTGATCACCATGCCTCCATGGTGGTAAGGAAGGCCTTCTATGTTGCTCACCTCATAAGCAAGGACATAGCTTCCAGAACAAGAGGTTATAACCCCCCAGTACTCTTCCTTCATGAGGCCAATAATAGGGTACAATGCTCCCTGTACCTAAACAGGCACCTGCAGCAACTAGAGAGACCTCAAAGGTTCCTCACAAAGAAAATTCAGGGTCTTCAGCATGTCTTACATGGACAGACTGAAATCACTGTCGCTATACTCTGTGTCGTATAGACTACTCATAGCTGACCTGTGTCTTGTATACAGAACAACCTCTGATCCTCCCTAAATGGAAATGCTGCACAGTTGTAAGTCAAATGGTACACAATTCACTCACTCTAGGGACCTTAACCTAGCATGTCATACCCAAAGATTTCCACTCCTCTGAAATAAACTTCCAATACAAGTTAAACAGAGCCCCTTATTAGCCCTTTTTAAGCATAACTTGGACATTGGATGGGAAACCACAAATTCACCCCAGGGATTTTACTTGTGCCCCTCTTGAACAGGGGCAGTTGGTGCTGATTTAGATCTGCTTATAACATAGACCATATTGTTAGATCCTTAAGGGAACAAGGGTTGACCTTGGCTAGGCTTGTAAGGGCCCAGCCATTAGCCTAGTAACATCCTATGTACCTATGAAACTATAAAATAGAAATCTGCAAACTTAGAAAAATGTCAGTCATAAAAGTTTTTCTTTCTTTCTTTCTTTCTTTTTTGTGTAAATAATATTATAATTCAGTGTTTGTGTTTGCTGCACACTACCATGACTATAAAGTGCAGATGAGGAGTCATTTGTTGTTTGTTGCACTTGGGTGCAGGAACATATTTTTCCTTGTGGGTTTAAATTCTTTATCTGTGGCTTTTCAACCACAGAACTAGTGTATATATAAGTAAGTGGGGCAAAGCACCCCACATGCAAGAACAGTGGTCCTTGACAAACTGCTTAACACAAATTTATGATATCTACATTTGTATTTCTTTTTAAGACATAAAAGCAAATACCATATACTCTTTGATGTGTATGTTCTCTTTGTTAATCACTCATATAACAGCCATATTGTGATAAAAATTGTTAAATAACACTAATATAGCCCATGGAGCTCCTTCATAACTATACACACTATGAAATTTGAACAATCTTATTCAGTTTTGACATCTCTTTGATGAATTCTCAGAATGTAAGTCTCCTATACAAAATATGGCTTCAGTAAATAGTTGATAAAACCACAAAAAGAAAGTGACACAATATAAAATTGTATCAAAATTTATTCACTCATTCATGTTCTGATACTTGCTTTATCATATTTGGAATCATGTGGGAGATGGAGCCTATCAAAGAAAGCAACAGGCAAAGAGCAGAGAACCAGTCTTGTACTCAATGTCAGTCCATTTTATCACAACGGCATGCATGTCCACACACACACACACACACACACACACACACACACACACACACACACGTGTGTGTGTATGTG
The DNA here is from genome assembly GCF_019279795.1 of Protopterus annectens. Classification (NCBI taxonomy): domain Eukaryota; kingdom Metazoa; phylum Chordata; order Ceratodontiformes; family Protopteridae; genus Protopterus; species Protopterus annectens. The sequence continues at coordinate 1,571,430,653 of NC_056733.1, read as the reverse complement.
TGTGTGTATGCGTGTGTGTGTATGTATATATATATATATATATATATATATATATATATATATATATATGTATGTATATATATATATATATATATATATATATATATATATATATATATATATATACACACACACACATACATATCTATATATACATATATATATATATGTGTATATATATATATATATATATATATATATATATATATATATATATATACACACATACATATCTATATATATATATATATATATATATATATATATACACACACACACACATATATATATATGTATGTGTGTGTGTGTGTGTGTGTGTGTGTGTGTGTGTGTGTGTGTAGATAGATAGATTTATGGCCAGTTTTCAGGCTCACCAATTCACCTACTGGCCTGCTTTGAGATATGGGAGGAAACTAAAGACCAGAGTGAATTCCCACACAGACACAAACACACAAGGAAGTCATGCAGATTCCACACAGAAGGTACCCCAACTGAGATCTGTATTGTTAAGCAGCAGTACTAACCAGTTCACCACTCCACGGGGTAAACATTCAGAAGCTTGCAGAAGAAACGTTTTAGCTCTGTATTTCTCATCTGTAATCCAAGAGGTCTCATTCACATTTATTCTGTCTAGTATGTAGACTGGGTTATTGGCAGGGGTGATTGTGAGTGAAGGAGAATGTTATTCTTTCAATGCCATAATAAGTACTGCCTTGTGCTTTCTAACTGTGTGTGTGTGTGTGTGTGTGTGTGTGTGTGTGTGTGTGTGTGTGTGTGTGTGTGTGTGTGTGTGTGTGTAATATAATTGATTTTCAGTGCAGAGTTAGATGGTAAAAGAAAAAAAACGACTAATTCTGGGACCCAGCCCATTTAAGCATGTGCTACCTTCACTGAGACTGAAATTTGATCCTTGCTAGCCAAAACACTGAAGCATCTACACTGTAGAACAAGCAATCTGTTGTTGGCGGGCAACTATTTTACTGCTACCCAAAATATTTTCTGTGTTTGTTTCCTGTCAATAATGGTTTAACATTCCTCTCTCTGCTCAACCCAGATTCCAACAAATTACTTAAAAAAACTAATTTATCAAATTGACATTTGCGTAAAAAAAAAAAGACATGGCTAAAACCTCATTTGATAAATTATTAAAATGCATCCATCTTTGCAGAGAGAATGCCACTATATCATTCTTGCTGTTATAATAATAAACAACATAATTGTGCTTATTTTGCATAAAAAATACCCCCTTTTGAAACAACTTCTTTGAATGAATCAGTCTTTGGGATAAGTATGTAAAAATCACGATTCACTCACACTCTTAATTTCAGACCATTTTGCAAGTACCTCTTGGCCCATTCACTGTCACTTTATTTCCTTTTTTGTTTGGTTATACATACTTTTGCAACCCTTAATGCTCAAATAATACACACTTTCCTGTTATCTTTGCCCATGATATTTTGCTAATCTGTTGTGAAAATTAACAAAACGTGTAAAGTTGACACTGAACCTATGCGACAAAGATGTCGTCAGTGAGTCATTAGACAGTACAAGAATAAGTTTAACAACCAAAAAGGTTGTACAGAATCTCTCAGTGAACAGAAGCAAAATGCACAGACTTAAATATGTTGAAAGATTCCCCCAGTATGAGTAAAATGCATGTTGAGGTGGTTGCATTGATGAAAAGATGAAAAAAATGAACAAGCACAAGAATCTGTCTAGTTCCAACCTCACCACCATGAGTGTTGAGGAAAAAATAAAAACAGAGAAACTAGTGGTCTTAAAACTTTACTGAAGAGCTCAGTCACAATAATTTCTAAAAATCATGAAACCCAGGTAGTGTTCCAAAGCAACAAGCCTTTAGTCATCAAAGAAAAGTGATCCTCAGTAACAAAAAAGGATCACCTGTACGTGACAAATAAAGGCTTGTTGCCTTGGAACACTACCTGGGTTTCATGATTTTTGGTAATTATTGTGACTGAACTCATCAACAAAGTTTTAAGACCACTAGTTTGTCTGTTTTTATTGATGAAAAGATGGAAACACAGACAATGACACAGTTACTGAGAAACTGTACACTGAGAATTATGGCTGTAATTCAATATACTATTTTACCACAGTATTCAGCATATGGGAGAGGACACAGAAAAAAAGGAAAAATAAGACAAGGCTATGTCCTTGAAATTAGATCAGCAGAGGTGATAACTTACAAGGAAAGGAACTCCAAATGTTATCCTAGGGACAGAAAAGGGCAATACTGTCTTAAAAGGAATGTACATTTGGAATCTCATGCTTTGGACCAAATGCATTTATGTTACTGATTTAGATGATATTATTAATAAAAACTGTTTTGTTCCCAGGGAAAAAATGGATGATCCACAATCAAAGTCTGGTAACAGAAATGTCTCCCTGAGATAAATCTGATAAACTGCCACCTGTGAATCTGACTGTCAGCTGTCACACCAGGTTGTTGCAATGTGATGATTTGGGAGTTGATATAAGGGGGGGGGGGTTGAGGCATAGCATAATGGTTAAGTTGTTTACCTTATAGAAAAGAGGTACAGAGTTTGATTCTCACTAAGGGACATTGGATAGGCCTAAAATGATCCACAAGGGCAATTAGCATAGTACTTACCTATGAACCTATGTGTCATTCCCGAAGTCTCTACTCAGGAAGTGAGTGCACTGTAAATATCACCCACCCACACATGCTTCCTCCTTGAGTAGGAGGGTTTTCACTGGGATCCTGAATTTTCCTGATGTAATAACCAAAAGGATGGTTGTGTTGAAACCCCCAGACACATTTTTTTCTGTGCCATTGTTACTATGGAACTAAGCATTTATTTGGTACAAAGGGAATAGCTCTTCAAATCTTCAAACTAATATCAACAAAGGAAGGATAATGATCTTGATAGGATAGTGTGACTTTCATACAAATCAGAATGAGGTTACAGAAGACTACACTTACCTCTAACACTATTTCTTTTGTTCTCCTGAGTAAAGTAAATCTAATCTAAGTGGTAAATGCTTCACTTTCCCCTGCAATAAATGAGCCTGCAAAATGTCACTCAGTTTGTATCCCCTCAGGCAGATCATCAGGGTTGGGTTATGCTAGAATAACCCAATTCATCTGGGTTGCAGTATGAGCTCTATCCCTATCCATCTCTCTCCATCCCTCTGCATCACAGAGCTGGACAGCACTATGTCTGTGAAACTATGACTTTCATGTGCATCAAGATATGATCTCAGAAGACAGGTACTAGCCACATATTGTAACATGTGAGTACAGATGTGTCCTGCTAATTTGAGTACAGTTATGTCCTTGGATCAATACAGACATGGAAATGCAGTTATGTCCTGACATCAGTATGGATGTGTGATATCAATACAGACATCTGAATACAGCTGTAGTCCAACATCAGTACAAACATCTGAGTACAGTTATAGCCTGACATCAGTACAAACATGTGAGTACAGTTATGTCCTGACATCGGTACAGCCATGTAAGTAAAGTTATGTCCTGACATCAGTACAGCCATGTGACTACAGTTATGTACTGATATCAATACAGACATCTGAGTACAGCTATAGCCTGACATCAATATGAACATCTAAGTACAGTTATAGCCTGACATCAGTACAAACGTGAGTATAGTTACGTTCTGACATAAGTACAGATGTGCATTATCACCCATTTGCATTGGACAAAGACTAGCATAGATATGTGCTATTCCAGAGCAAGTCAGTTGTGGAGGTAGCTAGTTAAGCAAGTCAGAACCAATAATTTCAGATGAGCCTCATTAAGAATCGGCAACTCAGCTAAAATATGTGCTAAAACAGCTGTCATACAAGTCAGATTACCTTTCATCCATGTTTTTTAAAGAAAGTGGAACAGTCTTGTGGCCTTAACTGTCTCAAGGTTCCTTGCTATTGTGCTATGTATATTCTATCACAAGCAAAGTATGATGCTTAGCCAACCTGATATTTTCCTGATTGTGTTACTGTGTAGCACAGACATTGCACTGCACTGCATTGCCTGTACAGGTTTCAACATGATAATTTCAGTATGAAACAAACATGCACTGCACTGCATTACCTGTAGAGGTTTCATCATGAAAATTACAGTATGAAAAGGCCATGTACTCACTGCATTGCCTGTAGAGATTTTGGCATAATAATTACAGTATGAACAGTGCATGCACTGCACTGCCCGATATGTTTCAGCATGATAATTACAATATGAACAGACCATGCATTGTACTGCATTGCCTGTACATGTTTCAGCAAGATAATTGTAGAGTGACCAGACCATTCACTGCACTGCATTGTCTGTACATGTTTCAGCATGATAATTACAGTATGGACAGACTATGCACTGTACTACATGTAAATGTTTCAGCATGATAATTACAGTATGGACAGACTATGCACTGTACTACATGTAAATGTTTCAGCATGATAATTACAGTATGGACAGACTATGCACTGTACTACATGTAAATGTTTCAGCATGATAATTACAGTATGGACAGACTATGCACTGTACTACATGTAAATGTTTCATCATGATAATTACAGTATGGACAGACTATGCACTGTACTACATGTAAATGTTTCAGCATGATAATTACAGTATGGACAGACTATGCACTGTACTACATGTAAATGTTTCATCATGATAATTACAGTATGGACAGACTATGCACTGTACTACATGTAAATGTTTCATCATGATAATTACAGTATGGACAGACTATGCACTGTACTACATGTAAATGTTTCATCATGATAATTACAGTATGGACAGACTATGCACTGTACTACATGTAAATGTTTCATCATGATAATTACAGTATGGACAGACTATGCACTGTACTACATGTAAATGTTTCATCATGATAATAACAGAATGAAAAGACCATGCTCTGCCCTGCATTGCCTGTATAGGTTTTGTCATGATCATTACATTATGAGCAGCCTATGCACTGCACTGCATTATCTGTACATGTTTCAGCATGATAATTGCAGTATGAACAGATCATGCACTACATTGGTTGTACAGTTTTCAGCATAATATTTGCAGTATGAAAAGAGCATGCACAGCACTGCACTGCCTGTATGGGTTTTATCATGGTCATTACATTATGACCAACCTATCCACTGCACTGCATTACCTGTACAGGTTTCAGCATGAGAACTACACTGGGTCTATATTATGTCAGCGAATGCCATTTCGCCGACACATATAGACCGAAATCTTAAAAGATCGAAACCCCAGTTCCCTGAAAAAATCGGTGAACCAACAAAACACAACATACCACTTAAAACATTACAAAGTGGGGGGCTTCACCCCCACAACCCCCAAATGTGGGGAACTGTGCCCCAACCCCCCAACTAAATATACCAACTCAGTGATTGTGCTATGGTCAGGTAAAGGGCAAAGTCATAGCTCAGGCCAAGTGATTTCTTTCCCTGGGAAAGAAATCGCTGACCTGAGCTTTCGCTCTTTTCCGATTTCGATCTATATGTGTTGGCGAAATGGCATTGTCTGTAATGCCGTTTCACTGACATGATATAGACCAAATTACAGTCTGAACACTCAGTCCATGCACTACACTACACTGCAATGCATTGCCAGTATGTGTTTCAGCATGATAATTGCAGTATGAAAAAACATGTTTTGCACTGCATTGCCTGTCCAGGTTTCAGCATAATAATAACTATAACAATACAGGTCAGCAGTGGACAACTTTATAACAATGTCCTGCTGATGTTTGGAGGTGTTGCACTGGTGTCATTAATCATAGCTTAATGTGGTATCCTGCATCATGTGCAATACATTCCATATTTGAGGAGTCACTAAACATCAGACACACACAGAATGAGTTATGCTAGATAGTATATGCTTGCCAAACAGATGTTTGTCTTTTCGGTTTTTCCTGGTTAGGGGTCGCCACAGCGGAACTCTGGTCTGCTAATGATTGGCAGTCACTTTTTATGGTGCCGAGTTGCCAGCCAGATGCCCAACCTTCAGTGAAGGCACGCCCATTCACGCATGTCTTTTGGAGGCCACTCGACCACAGGGAGGACATGCAGACTCCACACAGAAGGCACTCCAGCCGAGAATTGAACAAGAGAACCTCTTGCTGTGAGGCAACAACGCTACTGCTGTACCACCGCGGCTTGCCCTGGAAATCACACTGCTAAAAGTGGCAGTGGACAACATTTAAGCGCCATATGTACAAACATGCTCATTAGGAAGCAATCTGCTCTGAAGGCCACATGACAAATCAAAGAATGATAGCTTTTCCAGATGATGGAAATGTGTTTACATGGACTGGCTGGTGCCTGAACTGGGATTCATGTCGACTCACCAGAAACAGTTTCAGCCAATGTAAAAAACTGTTAAAAATGTTTGCTGAAAATACCTTCAGCAAACATACAAGGAAATTTACTTACCTTGCCCTCTGCACCGCCTATATGGAAGGACACCCCAACACCCCCTGATCATATATATATATATATATATATATATATATATATATATATATATATATATATCTCAACTCTGAAGTGGCACACCAAAGCAGATCATTTTACATACTACTCTCAACAACCTGACATGCTTCCACTTAACTATAGTGCAATCAATGGCACCCAAGACTGAAGGAAGGAGAATAAAGTAAAGTAAGCCACACATGGTTAGTGGTGCTGTCTTCTGTGGGTTCATGGGGAGACAATTACAATCTTTCACATATTGAATGAATGCATCAAGAAACTTTCCGGAGAACTCAAGGAAGATGATGGAGAGAGCATCCAGGATATCATTTACTGACTCCAGGAAGTCCATATCCATATGTCAGAACAGTAAAAGCAACACATACGTTAGCTTCAAAGGGTACAGATGAGCCATGCATTCCTTGAAGTGACTTATTTTACCAGCATTTATTGCAGACAGTCCTCAGTAAGTCATAGTCCACACAGAAGTGATCAGTGGTCTGCTGGTCAGTTAGGCTATGGTATGTAATGCAACACATGGACACAGGTGGGTTTTGTGTTAGTGTAGTACCTCACAGGATGCGAAGTAGCAAGTCCTGTCTAAACCTGCCCACCATCCAACAATCAGTGAAGTCTTACTAAATTTAAGTAATATTCATACCGATGGCAGCATGGATATTCATTGTCTATTCATAGTTTACCCTTTTCCTCAATGTAGTGCAATCTCAGAGTTAGCATATTTAATTAATGGGGGCATGGGGGGCAAAGCCCCCACATGGTGAGTGCAGGAGCTTGCCCCCCCCCCCTGCAAAAACAAAGTAAAAAAAATAATAGCACTATGCCTGCAAATATTTTTCCTTCACTTTTGTAGGGGGACAAGGCCTCCTGCAGCCCCCCCCCAAATTAAATATACCAAATCTGAGATTGCACTACATTGAGGAAAGGGGTAAAGTATGAATAGACAATAAATATTCATACCGCATCTGCATGGCTATTTTTCATGCATGTTTCCCCTACAATGAAACACCCCTTTCACTTTTCAATCACCAAGATCATGCCCACATCTGCGCAGAATGGTCTGCGAGGTACTACACTAATACAAAGCCCACAGGTGCAGATACTGGCTCACAGCTCATCTTGAGGTGCCTCATCCATGCACAGCATGGAGCATATGAAGCTGATTTGAGTTAACCAGCTTTTCGTTGATTCTCTGCATTTCTGTTGTGCAGGCTAATATGTTTCTGCTTGCTGTAACAACTTAGAGTAACTCCATTCACCTCAGCAACATGACTCTGTTATATTCGTGAACTGCAACACTCATGTTTCTTACTCACTTTCATATATTATCATCCTATTTAAATGTATAGCATACTGCACAAAACTGCCTACATAATTGCCCATTTGATCCATATGTACTTGCAAACATGCTTTTTGTACCACTCAGATTGATTAGGAATCCCTCCTGCAGTTTCACCGCATAAGGCCTACTGCACAAAAATTATTTTCAGCAACAAAAGTTTATCATATTTATCTTAAGTAAAATTTTCTATTACCAGACTATTGTGGATGGTCCAGATTTTCCCTAGGGAATAAAAGTGTTTCCATTAGTAATATCATCCAAATAAGTAACATTTAAATAACCCTACTTGGCCCAAAGCACATCCTACTAAATATATTTGCACTCTGAAGGAAAACTAGAAAGCATTTCCAAATATGCATTTCTCTTTTATGAACTGAAGGCTTTCCATACCCTTTTAGAATACAGGAAGTACCTTTCCTCATACACAACTATCTGTTGCAATGTTTAGTTGATGTCCACACTCAGTGCAACTACTCTCACTGATGGCTACTTCACCTGCCTAGTCTTTTGGGTTTTTTTTCTGAATATGATCAGCCTGTGTAACATCTTCCACCACCCCAGCTCACTTCCTGCATTATACTTTCAAGTATCCTACCTGGTATCCCTTACGATGTTCTTATCTGTCCTCAGACTGAATCCTGTCCTCAGACTGAATCCTGAACTACTTTACTGCAAGATGTTGAACAGCTTCTTCAACTGTATTTTATGTGTATGTGAGTATGTTTTCAGGTGTTTTTTACATCACCTTTACATTGTTAAATAGTTATTAGCAGACAATTCCTCACTTTAGAATGCCTAGTCAGCCAAAAGGCTGACTGAATAATACTTGTGACTTAAACAAGACAGACAAACCTAAAAAGCTAAAACGACTTTTCTATGGTGGCAACACACACACACACCCCACACTCATGCATGCGTGCACCCATGCAGGGGGTTGTGGCTGTTTCATCCCCTTAACTAATAAAATCAACTCCACGGTTCCTACTCTTAGGGACAAAGAGAAAAGCCCTTTTCAGATTTCAGAGTCATCCATCTTGTTTTGGCTGGAAGTGTCACATGGCCACCTGGTAGATGACTAGAAAACTCACTTCCAGAATTCATTTGTTACAGCCTTGTAATTATTGGCTGTCTTGTCTGTGAAACATAACAGTTTTTATTGTATTTTTATTTAGTTATTTGTGCATGTTTATAATGATAAATATATGCAAATGAATATATGATTGAAATATTCCTGACAAGATAACAAATAAATAAGTAGCTAGTCATACAGATAAAAAAGTAATAAATCTTTCAGAGGTAAAACAAAATAAAAAAAGAACAGAAAAAAAGAAAAAAAACAGGTAAATAAAAAGAAAAGGAAGCCTATAAGAGACAGACAAAACTGTAGAAGGATGTGTATTTTTTCTCCTTCTCCTGAGGGTATACTAAAATGGCAAAGAAATGTTGACGAATTGGTTGAGGCAAAATGAGGCCAGACTCAAAGATATCACTCTACAATGCAAGAGAAAAACAAAGAGGAATCTGTGAAACATATGTCGGTTCATTTACAATGTAGTTCAACAAATGCTTCATCCTGTGTCCTAGCCAGTGTGACATTACAAATGTCATATAACATGATCTGCACTAAATGATTACATCAACTTATGAAAGTCATAATCATAACTATTCGAAACAGCACAGATGTTACCTACCACACATAAATGCAGAGGGTATGATTTAGTTTGTTTAAAATCTAATAGCCTTTTCCTTTGGACAAGAAATAAATGAAAGATTCTAGCAGTATATCTGATTATTAATTTCTTGCCGTTTTCAGAAGCAGCTGTAAAAGCAGAATGGCTGGAGGAACTATAGCAGAGGTCAGAACCAAAGCTGAAATGGAAAAGTCTACAAATAAGGCACAGAAGCATGGCACTTTGCATACAATGCTCACAGACTACAAAAGCTAATGGTAGGAAAGCAGAGGTTTTATTCTAATGAGCTGTGACTGTGCTACATTCAGAATGTCTGCATGCAATTCTCAAACTCTCCATGATCAAGTTACAGAAACATTCTGGTGTTCCTAGGTCACTAGTGAACATAGGTATTTGTACCTACAAAATCAAGTATGATTACAAAGAAATATATGGCAGTTAAATAAAGTAATGAGGGCTGTGTGATTATGAATCCCTACAAAACACATTTCACTCTGTTTTGAAGACTACAAAGCAATATTTCATTAATTCCCACCACAAATTGTATGTATGTCAAGTAAATACAACTATAAAGCTTGATTCTAGTATACAGAGGTAAAAAGCTATAATTATGCAGAGTATTAATGCCTTCGACAAAGAAATAGCATCAGTAGATCTTTTTGCAACATTATTTTATTTTCTTATTAACCATATTATTCAAAGCTTCTCATACTAATAGTACATGTTGTGCTGTTTAATAATAAGATTTATTTGTGAGAAATAGCATTACATGGGTTTCCAGACAAGTCAAAACATACAGCCAGCCATTGTATAATCTGAGCCCCTCACTAATGCATGCTGGAAATTAAGAAATTTTGTCTTATGGAGTGCAAGCTGTCTTTCACACCATATGGCTAATGGTACTGCATTGCAATTAGCTAGGCTGATTAATGGTGAACAGACTCTGACTTTATGCTTATAATTGAAGCTGCATTTGCACCCCTGGTGCAAATTCAGCACATCCCAGCCTCCTCTGACAACAGATAAGAAAACAGGAGCACTAGAGTAAGGGAATAAGGAAAGGTACAGAATTCCAACACCCCCTGGAGACTATCAGGTCTGTAATTTAAAGGTGCACTTAAGGAATAATATAGGACAGTTTTACATGCAGACTGATAAACATACACCAATGCTATAAAAGCAGTTCAACTTCTCAGAAATAAGCTATAAAATCTGTAATTTATAAATGTTAGCTATATGACCTTTCATGGAACATATCTTTTGGATAAGGTCTGTAGGGTAAACATCAGTATTTGGTCTTTCATAATCTATGCAAAATGCTTCAGGAATATGATCACCATCTGCTCTCATGCCATTTAGTGCATAAAGCATACAAATATCCACACATTCCCCATGATTACACATCAGAAAACTTAGTTTTTGCAATAACCATACACCTTGACTGAAAAAGTATAACTCTGATAGAGACCTTTTCAGATTTATTTTTAAATTAATTACCTTAAATTAAATGCAGTTTAAGAAATTCATACTTATAGCAAAATAATATGCCTGTCCAGCATAGTTTTCTGCAAACACAATTAAGAAATTACAGGATTTTATGCTATAAAATAAAGCTGGGATACATTAGCCACTTGCAAATCTCTTGAATTACTTCCTAAGCCATTCATTAACATTAATGTTTCTACAGATCATTAACCTTAAATGCCCAAACATTTCTTTCTATAAAATATGCATTTCAATCCATGTTTATTATTTGTTGATATTACTGCTGCTTTTAAACTTGTAATATGAGAATATCATTTCCTGTTCTTTTGAACAGTTACAAAATTTCTCATTTACTTCTGTTTTGGTAGAGGTTCTTAAGATAAATCTACTTATGTGAGACAGGACAGAGGAGTAAGTAATGCAAAATTACAAATGTAAATATCTGAAATAGATAACAGAGAATATCTATGTTATTTGTGTATTAACATGCATCCATTCTTGTTACTGGATGTTTAAATCACAGAATAACCAGAGACAGCATTTAAGAGCAGGAAGCAGAAAACAGATGATACACTGAGTACAGAAGGATTATTACAGTGAAAATAGAACAGGAAGGAACATAACAGTTCTATCACAGCATCATTGTATCATCTTCTGTTGTTTGTTGTGTATAAGCTAAACCATCTCACAGAAGAAACTAAGGATTCAGATACCAGTTAGTAAATAATTCAGTGGCAGTATATTTTATCTGTGAATGACCGCTATTGTTGATGGTCACTGTGATTTCTTCACCATATTTCCCAACTCTTTTTCTGTCCAAAGCCTGCTTATCATTGGGCTTCCTGTGGCCTGACCAACATGACAATTCCCTATGGGCAAGCTCCAGACCTGGAAGGCCATTACCCAAAAAGCCACCATGATTTTTTCTGCTGGGCCCTATCCCCTACTACCTCACTGAGTAGCCTGGTATAATAAAGTCCAACAGTGTTACCCCAATGACACATCTGCCCATGTGCAAGGGCTTATTTATGGCTACCGTGCAAGAACATACTGCTTGGTGAGTCAGCACATCTGAGCCATACTGGGATATGCTGCTTCAGCAGCCTGTGCTTGCATTCAGGAATGCATCAGGTCACTTTGCCTCTCTCCTGCAGAACAAATGGCCCAGCACTCGCAATTCAAACCCTCCTTCCTTATCTGGATCTTCATGCCCAATATACTGGTCTATCTTATGCCATCTGGACAGCAATCAGGGCTTTATGTCTCTGCACCATGGAGCCAGCAAGGATTTCTTATTATGTGATTCATCTAACAGTTAGATCATTCAGTGCAACAAAACAGTACAAACAGGTTTTTTTTAGCAAACTGTGACTTTTTACTGCTTAGTATTATGTTTGTTTCCTGTCAGTTATCAAATGTTATGGGACAGGAACAAAAAAATATAAGAAAGCCACTATTAGTAATTGTCAAAGTAGCACAACCTCATTCTGAAACTACCTTAATCACACTATTTTTCATTACTGACATTGTTAAGACTTTATATTATAATCTTAAGAAATGTATAAAAATGTTTGTTTCTGCAAGGTTATTAGCTTCTATATTATAGTTTAAAGTCTTTTCGCCCTCTGTGTCAGTTAGCATTCCTCAGTTGTACTCATTCTGAGGGCGTGTGTTGTTCATTTCACTGAAAAAAGATGAGAGGTACATTGTGCAAAGTGCTTTAAATAACTGTGTTATGTTTCAGTGAAGAATAGTTTATGAAAGTGACCTTCCCCAACTGAAATTTCCTGACAGATGTTTTACCCCAAAGGAAACACAAGTCAGAAGACAAAGTATACCGAGTAAATTACATAGATATTTTCCTGCAGAAACCTAGACGGGGGATGCAGGCATATATACTTAAATTAAATAACCTGCTCTGAGTCCACTGTATTTCACAGTAAGAAAGTACCTTTGTTCTAACAGTAGCCACTGTGTGAAAGAGTCTGTTTGCAATGAAACAGGTCTTTCAGACAACTTTGGAAAACAGTACTTCTTGTGACATAGTTTAGTCATTTGTGCTTCATAATTTGTATGTGTGTATGCCTGCATGCATGTAGTTATTTATTTGTTTGTGGATTTTTTATTAACCAGATGAGTTAACTGATGTAAACAGATCATTATTTCCCACAACCCAAGCAAAGATAAAAAACACATTTGCAGTTTATCTGAAGTAATCCAGACCTTTACCTTTACTGACCCTTATTAAACTGATAGAAAAAGTATATCGTGCAAACCTGGAACAACATGTCTTGCTAGCTAGACACAATGAACACAGATAAGGATATATATATATATATATATATATATATATATATATATATATATATATATATATATATATATATATACACACACTCTGCAGGCAGCTCCACAGCATAGAGAGATAAAACCCTAAATATGCTGCAGGTGACCTAGTTTTGAATAGCGGCTCAGGCACCTAAAGGAGCTGGTCAGGGAGGATATGGTCACTGCTGGTTCACCCATCCTGGGGGCAGAGATACAGGTCTGGCTGATTATGAGGGCAATACTTAACAGAAGCGCTGGGTGTTACCTAGTTGTGTTTGAGCCTGTCTGGACTGTCACAGTGCTTTCACTCTAGCACTTGAGGAGAAACTGTCATGCAGAGGTATGATTCTACTTAAAATACAGCAATGGTGCAATGGTGGAGATCAGATGAACTACTGAAATAGTGCTCTGAAGCAAAGAGGGGAGGGTAGGGCACCCCCCCCCCCCCCAGGACCAGCAAGCTGACCCACTCCCTACCTTCTGACTCCTGCCAGGGAAAGAAGGGCTGACTGAGATTCCCAAGCAAGAATAAATTGTCTGTAGGGCTCTCATCTAGCCAGAGAATTCCTGATTCCCATCCCCCCAGAATGAATGGTCCAGTTAGATACTGGTGGTAGAGCTATTGCATGTGGCGGGTGAAAAAGGATATATACTCTACATGGACAAGGAATACACAAATAAATCCCTAAAACATAACAGAGATGAGTATAAAGCAATGCAGAATACAGTCTCGGTTACTATCCTTAATTTCCACCATTGACTGGTTACTTTAGAAAGCTTTGAGCAGCATAGTAAAGCAAATGCAGGCCACCTGCTACAGCTGAAAACTACTCTTTCAGTTATTTATCAGGTGCATTCATGTCTCTGAAGTTGGTAACACTTTACAACAAATATATATTGACATAACAGCAAATGTATATTACAAAACTTAATTCATGCATTTTACTCTGGTTAAATAAAAATTTGCTTTTGAATAGTCTGCAACAATACTTCATTGATTCCTTTAGCATTAACCCTGTATATATTACATAAAGTAGTCTCTAACATACTGAACAAACAAAACTTAAAAAATGTTGGGAAGGAAGGCCCAAAGAGGAAATAAATTGTGGTGGGGAGGCAGGAGTGACCCCCACATATCTAGTAAATGTAAAGCCCCAGCTTCATTCTCAATAGCAGTTTGCAGAAACTTCAGGAATAGTGATGTAAATACTGAAACCATGGGTGCCACATATATAGAAATTTCTGTTTACTTTTTTAAGCTACATCTTTCCCTCATCTTCAGCTAACTAATTTAACAAGCCCCTAAACTCTTGTATGCATACAGCCCAGACATTTCCATTGTCTAGTAATAACTTTTTTGCCAACAAAACCATCAACCTCAGAAGAAAAAGGCTATTAATTGCAAGTTCCTTGGGATTCACCACTCCTAGAAAAATACATATCATAAGTAATTATCATCTCTTTTCCAAACAGGCTCCTGATTAAATTCCATCAGTCAGATTTAAAGTTTATGAACAATGGACAGGCCAAAAATAGATATACCCTGTCCCCTAACTGTCTCGTATTACGTCTTCAGCAGGTCTGATCTATAGTCAAAAATATTTTGCTAGACTTACTACAGTGCAAAGTATTTATGCCAGTATTACCAGAAAAAAATCCTGATCTTATCGGACTTTGTGGCATACTTGGCCATTACACACATCTGATTCCATCTCTGTATCTGAATCTCTATGCTTTAAAGGTTTCTCCCTACTTGTTTGCAAACTTTCAGCTACTAGATTGTTCAGAAAACAGTGCTTTATGCACATTCATAATCAGCACTACAGTATGAATATGTGTTTTCCAAACTTCAGCAATCCATCTGAGGAAGTCAGGCTGGTCTCTTCAGTAGCCTTAGCTTTTTTTGCTACAAAATCTACTACTACAGTTGTGTGCCACTTGGGAAATAAAAGCACCTCTGCACTTCACATCATGGAAGGTGTTCATGTTTCAATACAATCTAGTGCAAAACCTGACATGTTTGCTGTTCTTTCATCACTATGAAATTGACGTGTTACAAAAATCTTGCTTTGCCTCATCTATTTGTTGAACATCCTCAAACCAGGGCTTTAAAGAGATGTGCTTTACAACACCTAGCACAGGGGAGCGTCCAACTTCTTTTTTGTGGCTTAAAAATATTTACAAAAAGTCAATGTACACAGAATAGAATATTTCAAATAATATTTTTTACCTAGTTGTATAACATTATTTTTTAAAACCTACAAAAAGTGAAAATTTAATTCCTTTCAACTAAGTTGGGATATCAAGGACTGAAATAAATAATTGTAATAATTGAATCCACTGAAGTTTGAGAATTTCCTCACCATGAAAGAAACTGACCAGGACTGAATGGTCCAACACTGAAACGGCCCTGTCTTATCACGAGACAGTACAGTTATCACAAGTAGAGAGATCAGTAAGCACTTAGTCTGAGCTCTTATGATGAGATTTTTCTATCAGCCTGTTGATAAAATAATGTCAATAAATTGGAATGTTTCATTTGTAAAGGAGTTTCCCAGCCTTTTTACTATCACACAGCCAAGAGACCTACCCTGGTGTGGCACAGTGGAGGTCTCTGGGTGGACACCATGTTAAACATGCCAATTTCACATTATTAAGGTTTTTTGCAACTCTGTAACTTCACTCTATATCCAGTCCTGTTCACTCATGCCCAATACACAGCTAGTGGACCTAAAGTAATGACACCATGCTTCTCATTAAACACACCCACTTACTCTGTAAACACTGTCTCTACAGCTCCAGCCTAGCATCTACTACAACTTTAAGACCAACACACAAACACTTGAACAAATACATCTCAACACCACAACTATCTTTGTCATGTTTTCATTAAATTGTCCCTGTTCAGCTGTCTCTATATGGCAGACTCTGTTCAATCTCCCTACTCTCCTACATCCCTTAATCATAATATTCAATACTCGCTAATTATAACAACATATATAGAAATGTCTTTCTTCCTCCATAAGACTCTGTTTCACTCAGAAATGACTATCTGGGAATATTTATGGACATTAAAAGCTGTTTGTCCAAAATGTACCTTTCCCTACTAAATAGTCTAAAAGCAGATGATAAACAACATAATCCCTAATCACACGGACGTTCTCATATACTACTATGCAATGTCATAAAAGGATTCAAATTAGCTCTCATAAATGTCAACAGCATAAACAATAAATTGACTCAGTTCGAAGCCTGACTTCAAATGGAAAATTGACATATCATAGCAGTAATGAAAACCTGGTTAAATTAGCATTTTCACCCTTCCACTTCAATGCAAAATAATTACTTCTCCTTCAGAGAAAGTAGGTGAGGTATAAGGATTGGTCGTGGTGTCCTAGTATTCCATACTAAGCAATAAACAAGTAAAACCATCAGTTACGCCAGCAGAACTGATGTAGATACCCCAGCTGGATCACAATACATCTTCTGATAAGAAAACCTAGATGTCACATACTTATCACCACCTCCAAAAGATCTCCTAAAACAAACTTAGAAGATAATGTGTTCTTCATGTACTCAAAAAAGTATAATTATGGATGACTTTAATGTAAATGCCTATTGTCCATGAAGTCTACAGCTGCTTAATTCCTTGGTACTCACCAAAACAGTAAATAAAGACACATGGCCAAATTCAAGAGGAGGCCAAGATTCTGTCCTAGATTTGATTATTACAAATAGGTCAGAAGGGTGCTCAGGCTACCCAATTATTTTCTAACTGATCATTAAAAAGGAGCAAGCCCTTAAGTACAAGTATATAAGTATGGAAAATACTTGCAAAATACATCTAAGTACAATAGACTGGACTGGACTTTAATGACACAAACCCAGAGCTGAAATTATCACTTCTATTGCATTCTATTTCCCTGTAAACTAAAGAGATTAAGGGTATATAAATGCTTTTACTAATACACCAGCTAAAATACTAACTTAGAGGCTAAATGACAAAGTCTGGTCTTCCTGGAAAAAATTATCCAAACAACAGAGAATAGTGCCACATATGTCTTCACCTAAGGAAAATGGTCAGACTAGCTAAAAGGAAGCTCAAACATGCTTTCTTAGAAATAAGTAAGGGTTTTCTGGAAAATCATAAATGAATTTACATGACTAATAATTTCAAATTCTACATACAATCTAAAATCCAGCAATGCAATAGCTAATGATATTATAACTTCACACCAGCTTATTCCTTATACACAGCCACTTAATTATCCAGCACCTTTTATTCACCTACAAAATGATAATTCACTTTCAGCCTCCCACTCAAGTTTCTTTCCAATATTTTACTTCAGGGAACTGTATCCTAAACACATATAAAGATTGCTGGAAAAATCTACATAAAAGGTCCAGATCAAAACGTGCTACAGTCTGTATAACATTCCTTAAAAATCATACCTGTAAACCACTAACATTTATATTCAGTCTCTTACTTATTACAAGAACTGCTGCAGGCCTCTTTCAACATGCCTAGATTATTCCACTGTCTAAGACCAAAAATGTCAGGACTTCACAACTCTGGTGCTCAAGTTCAGTGTTCTGCCACTTTAGCAAATTCTTTGAGAAGATTTCAGGCAGTAAAATCATTGATCATAGCAAACACCACAGATATCTGTGTGATACCCGGTGTAACTTCAGAACAAGCTTCAGCACATTGACTAGTCAGGCATCATCTGTAGATAAGACAAAGATTTGAATCTGCATACCACAAATTCCCTTGCTTTACATGTAAGATTTCAGCTGTGGCACAAACATCATTGTATGGCTAGACGGCTAGACAGTTTCCATATTTACAGGACATTCCAAGTCAGGGCAGGCAATACCCTCCACAACAGTAGTATAGTCATTATCAGTGCCCACAGGAGTCCATAGTAAGCCCTATTCTGCTTTCAGTGTTTCTAAATTACATAACTTCGTATCTTTCAGCCCTCAATCTCATTGTGTATGTAAATGACATTCACTTCATATCAATGACTTACTGTACTCATCTATTGCTATCAGCAATCTACAAAGTAAACTTGTATGTGTTAAGTTACACAAACTGGCTTTTCTCTTCTGGATTCTGTGTGTGCCCTAGATACAAGATGAGGGGAAGCCCACAAGTAGAGCAGACAGCAACAGTCTGTTGGTACATTAAAGAAATAGAACCATAAATTTGAAATGCAAATGTCTGAACAAGCAGCTCTGTTTATATTAATACAAATGACAGCTGACAAAAGTTATCAACAAAAAAATTAAATGTGACACCATGCTCAAGATGCATCAGCTGAATTTGTCCCTCCAAATTCCTAGGATTATATGACAGGCTAGTAGGTGAAACTGCAAATTTTTCCTTCTTTACCTGAATATACAACAAATTTATTTGTATATCTTCCTATTCCCATCATTTTACTTGCCAAGCTTGTTACTGTACTTTTGTCTTGTTATATATGCATGGATCTAGGTTACAAAGCTGACTCATTAAAACCTTAATATTCACGTCATCAAAACCTCAACATAGAACCTCCTCTCTATCATAAAATGACCAAAACATCTACAACATATTGTTTTGCAGATATATATATATATATATATATATATATATATATATATATATATATATATATATATATATATATATATATATATATATATATATATATATGTGTGTGTCTGTGTGTGTGTATGTAATATATTAACTCCAATATCACACTATAGCTGAGAAAGGGCATAACAGCATAATCTTGCACAAACACCTACTGCCACTATTTGATGTTGTGGGTAGTTGTTGATTAGGCCATTCGAGATAGTGAAGCTTCAATATTTCAGCCTTGGTTATGTGAAAACAACCCCTGGTCAGTTAACATTCTGAACTAGACCTGTCCACATTATTCATATTTCATTCCCCACATAGTTAAACAATCCACCATGTTACATTTTTCCACATTCTGCAGAAGCACATCCCATGAATAGCATTGCTCTTTCTCTCTCTAAGAGCTTTTCTTTGGAATGAGTCCTTTCTTGGCAACGCCCCCTTCCCTGACCTGATTTACCATTTAAGCAAATGTCTGTATCATATATTCCTCTGTACTTTACTCTTCTATAGATTTCATCTTCTATTACTAGTCCAAAAGCTGGAAGGACCTGTGCCTAGTGACACCTGGTATAGTTTGTTGAGTGGGTAGACAGATGCAGATTGAGATGTAATTGTAAACAGGTAAAAGATCATTTATATTGATGAGAGGAAAATGAAAATGCAGACATTATTAGGAGTGATCCTTAGAAGGAGAGAGTTGAACAAAAAGAATCTGAAGTTCATAATCATCTCAATGTCAAATTGTCTACTGCAATACAATGTGAAAAGGCAGTGGTAAAGGTCAGCAGATAGCTGGAGTGTGTAGCCAGGAGGGCGATCCTGAGAGATAATGAGGTCACTGTCCTATTGCACATAATACTGGCAATAAACCAGTAACACCCCCATCCGGAGTACTGTTTGCAATTTTAGTGACCACAGAGAGAAAGCAAACTCCAACTGAGAAAGCATTCTGTGGAGATGTAGCAGAAAGGCGACGTGCACTGTGGTGCTGATGATGCTTGAGGAGATGCTTGGCTGGGTTTGTATACAGGGAAAGGAAAAAGAGGAACACAATTTCGACATCGCACACTGTCAAGGCAAGTTCTAGGTGTAGTGGAGATGAACAGGATGAATTTAAGGAGGAAGAGGAAATGGACCAGTGGCAGTTGGAAAGAAAATATTTATGGTTCAGTTTCAAAAATATAGTATTTCAAAGAAACTGGTGCCAACTGGAGCCACTGACAGAGGCTTTTGTACAGTGTATCTCAACAAAGAGGTTCAACAATACATCAAAGAAATTGAAACATGGAAGAGGTAAGGAGAACTAAGCAAAGCAGCTAGCTGGAACAGATCAGTGGACACGAGATAAAACGAATCTTCCATCAATACCCTTCTGTATCCATAAAGTGACCGACCAATACCCTGTATAAAAGCATACTACTTTAAACTACATGCCAGTGTTCTGCTTATTCAGAAAGTAGTCTTCTTATATGCACTAGAATATTTATCTTTCCTTATATGATTACTCCAAAAATAATTCCACTATTTTCTTATCCTCTCCAGCTATACCTCATACAACTTATATTTCTTCTTCATCATTCAAGCCACTTTGATTGCTTACTTCTAAATATTAGGAAAATATTGATTGCTCATTTATCCAGTTTAATGGGGCCTTTTTGTTGCATTCTCTGTACTCTCTCATCCTCCATTTAAGCCCCTACACATTACTTCTACATTCAGAGAGATTTAACTACCATTTTACTTTGTTCAAAACATAGACCCAAAACAGAAAAATTCAAAGCAGAGACACGAAAAAGGAAAAAATAATGAGCTTATGTAGTCCAGAGGTGCATAGCTCTGATCCAAAAAGAAGGCATCAATTGATAAGGTTAATAAACATACATTCAAAGTCAGTATTTCCTCTAAAGAAAGCAAATTATTGTTATTTCCAGGCATAATCTTTAACACATTGCACAATACATCTCTGTACTTACTATTAATACATGTCATTGTTTAATACATTGACTTGCTGTTCATCTAAGGAAAGGATTATTTTATACTCTAGTTTTTGCATGAAGAACAGGTTTAATGAGATAACACATCTTATAATACACTGTGCTGCTTTTTGCATGCAGTGATAACACATGTGTGTTGCCCAAGTCAATTAATTATTTATATACAAGTATATTTTTACTGGTTGGCCTGAATCAGGCTGAGAAAGGATCACTGGATCAATTCAAGTCCCTGATTAATAAATGAGGAAAAATACAACACTAAATAAATACATAAATTGTGTTTAATCAATAACTTAATATTTGTTGTGTCACTTTAAGGGTACCATCTTTAAGAAACCATTAGCTGTTCTGTTTCTCTCTTGTTTAATGATAATACACAGTAACAAAATATTAGGGTACACAGTTGCTCTGCTCTCCTTTGTGTATACTGTGACAGTAACTTTTACCAAGTGCATTATGCTTGCTATTGTTCTATAGTCAGTATTGTTTCAGACTTTGTGTATTGAAATTTTATTATGTGAATTGTGTAGCCTTTTTGCTTTCCCCATTGAATTTTGGATAGGAAGAGATGAATGCAAACATTTTTTGTATTCTGCATTCAGATTCTGCTGCAAACTCCAAACCTGAATGTTACTTAAGTATTTCATGCATAAGATTGATGTTGCATTATAAAGGACATCATTTCTCTAGATTTTCTGTTAAATGCCATCTTATAATATAACCGTAAAATAAATAATACATATATCCAATGCATTAATTTTGTATATTAAAACAATTCCTCATAAATAATGAGAAGAAGTGAGATGACCGATTAGTTTTAGTCCTAATTATGCAAGTATCATCATGTTATTTTTAGTTTAGTTTAGTTTAATGTAAGGCTGTTTCAACATATACCCAAATATAGCACACAGTACATCTCTGCAACCTACTTTTAAGATAGAAATCCATCTTCTATTTTTATTATAGCAAAGATATATAATTTCCTACCTGCACATTATCTCATGTGTCAGTAAAACTCTGCACATTTCTGGGTTCTTGTCTTGCCCTTCATATACTATTGCCTGTAAGAGAAATAATATATGAAAAACTGATTAAGGAGATTCATCTAAATACAAATCTGGCAACTGTAAAATCCATATAAAATGCATAGGTCATAGTTTGTGTTTCTGTCATAATATTAATGAACAGTAACAAAAATAGCATTAAATTGTTATTTTTTTATTTATAAAGGACTATTCTTCACTCTTGCTTTCTGTGACACATTTGTAAATGCACCTGTATTAACTTATTTCTGCATGTGACCCATAGGGAGGCCACTACACAACAAAATAAATGCAGGAAACATAGCTTTACAAATCTTTACAACAAAACACGACAATGCATTGAAAGCCAGTGATTGTATAGTAACATCATATGAAAGTGGGTATGCATCCTAAATCAAATATGCCATCTGATGTCACTCTACTGATAAAATTGCTTGTTACACTTTTAAAAACCATCACTAAGACAAGTACTACTAGCAACAATTAAAGGAACTATAGATGAGCTGAGCTAAATGTGAGAAACATATGAGAATATAGTGGTCCAAAAGTAACAAATGAAGAAAATAAATTAAATAAATGTCCGAAGTTCTAGAATGCAAATTAAGTGGACTTCTACAATACTACCTTGTTTGCCAAAAATATATAAACCAATAACCATGCTTGTTATTTATTCATTTGTGCAGTTATTTATTTATTTTTTTTTTTTAGGGTACTGCATTGATCAACACTGACCATTTTGAGACCTAGTCCTGGTGGCATCATCACACTTAGCAAACAGCTTATAACGAGCATGAAAAATACAAGTGTTTCCAAAAACAACATAGCAACAAGAACATGTAATACACAGGAAGCAGAAAGATAAAATATCCTGCCCTATGCTGTATATTGAAGACAGAAAAAAGGAAGTAACACCTAACATATTTGTGTTTAATGACTTTGTTTACTTGTAGAATTATATCAGTGTGAAAAAGCTGTGGCAGAGACACATTTAGTATTCAGCCATAAACTAACAAAAAGACATCTTAATTAATCGCCATTACAAGAAGATTTCCCATAAAGAAAAAGAAACATTTCTGAAAACAGTAGCTAAGGTAATACTTGGACCCCAAAAAGCTGTTTAGTGTTTTCAAGTGAAATTAGACAGAATACCAGATACAGAGACATGTTTCGGTCAGTTAGAGCTCATCAGTGTGCCTAGGTTGGTGCTCATGACTCACGTCCAGAAATGATTCTAAGAAACGCAAAAGGCTGTGTGTACAATATTATATATCTAAAGATTAAAGAATGAGAATATATACACAATATCTACATTTTTACTGAGGTGGTTTGTAGTATGGCAGCACATCCAGTGAGTCTCTTTCAACAGAATGCTGAGGCAAAAAAGTGCTCTACGTGTTCTTGTGCACTTATTTTTTAAATAAGCTATATAGCGGCTTGGTACTGAAAACCTAAAAGAAAAACTGTTGTGTTTTAAGCCCATGACACCTTCTCCCTGGCCATACAATTACTAATTATCAGCCATGTCTAGGCCTCTCTGTCTCAAATCATTAAAAAGTGGAACTATTTACATAAAGAACTCTATACCCAATGCTGAATATTTAAATGCAATCTATAAAAATAATACAAATACAGCTAATTTAATCAACTGTAGTTCACGAAACTTGTCTGAGTTATTATTATTATTATTACTGAAGTTATTTTGGAGTCATCGACAGAATGTCTGTGGAAATTCACCATAAAATAGCTATCAGCACAATGGTACAATGTATCACATAACTTCTGAAATACAATACCATGTTTTTGTCTCTCAAGCAAAGGCACAACAGCTGCTTTAAATATATACGTTTTACTAACCCATAAGTATAAGCTCTGCATTATATCATATCAATGCTTCTAATGCTGAAAAAAAACAATAAGAATGCCAAAATGTTGGTATCAAGTAATAGCTGACCTCGGGCTTTTACCATATTTATTTATTTATGAATGAAAAGCAATGAAGTATTACCTAAATAAAACTGGGTTCAAAAATACATTTTACTCAATCTAGCCAGGACATTTTCATATCTCTAGCCTGCATTTAAAATTTTACTTATGTAAAGGTTCCTCAACACTAAAATCTCACTCACAAAAACAAAATCATATGTAAAAACTGATCGGTTTTGCTGTTAGCTTAGAACCAACAGCTTTTAAACTACTTTATGGTGTTAAATAGAACAATGATCCTTAACCAGATTTTTCTTTAGCCGTTCCCTTCTTCAATTATTATAACTAAGCATGCCTTATTCAAAAAATGTAACTATAAAGTACAATTCAAGGTTGTACCACTGAAAGTATAACTGATAGCCTCCCTGGAGGAATCATAGCTTGAGTTCTTCTGCAGCTAATCAGGCCCCACTACATTGCTATCAACTGATTAGAACTGCCCTGGAGGCATTCATAAATGATGTCATACTAGGTCCATAATATGATGATATCATATCAGTTTTCAAACACCCAAATGCATCTGGAGCCTTTACCATGCATGATTTGAATTCATCTAAATAAAGTGCTTGCCAGTTAAAGAGTGAAACACTAGTGTTATTATGTAACAGTGAAGGCCACATCCTGAAGACTGTTGCCATCTTGACTATGACAATTATATAGATAATTCTATCACTTTTTAAGTGCTGATAGTAATATCTATGATTATAATGCACTAAACCCCTATTTATTCTGCATCAAGATTCATTAGCAACTGAAACATGATATGTTGGTGACCCAAGGCCTTTGCATGAAAAATAAAGGTGAATGTGCTTGTCAGTGTTGTTAAAATAAGCCAGCTACTGCCTGAATGCAAGTCGGATTGCTGATTTATAATACTAGGTGATGTTTTACTTCAAAAAATACTGTAATAAAAGTATTATCTTGCAGAGTGTATATACTACAACTGAAGTTACTATTAGTCAGAATTAAAAATGCAAAGCTAATAAGCATGCTAATGTAATAAACAGCTTCACAGAAGAATAGTATATCTCATCAATACAATGTCACCTTAATATAGTATAAATCAGTCTAGGAAAAAGCATCCATAACTTTTACTTCAGTATTAAAGATTAAACCTGCCTTAATATTTTAAAGGGGTTTATGATCAAATGGTATAATCCCACACAGCATATCTGATAAATAAACAGCTTTTTTGCACTAACAAATGCATTAACCCTTAGATGCTATTCTGTGATATTTCTTGATGTAAATATGGCAGATATGTACATATGCAAAATATGCATGCTACATGCTTAAACTGTATTTCTACTTTATGAGTCATGAATTCTTTCTTTTGGGGGTGGGAGTCAGTGCTTCCTAATGTGGTCTTATTTAGGGTTGCTCAAATCACATGGAAATAGCTCTAGCATAAAAATCCCAAAGCAAATGGCTACATGATGTACAGGAGGGAGCAGTTGGCCTGCCAGACTGGGATTGCACTGGACCATCTGTCTGAGACAGTCTCTCTCCAGAATCCTCAGCTTTGTTTTCACCCACAGACCCCAAGTAACATGTTTTCCACTATGATGAGTTTACACTTTTTGTTTTTATCAGAGATTCTGGCTGTACATATGAAACATGTATTTTTGCATCCTTCCATGATCAAGGAAAATGTAGCTGAGCTGTAATTTCTCGTATCTCTCGTTCTGTGAAAGAAAAATATCTAAATAGTTTTGCCTATCATAATAAGCAGGCAGCAACCATATGAAACAAATCCCACATTCAAAACTGACTTGTAGCTGTCGTAGAAATTATACAGTAAAAATATACTCTTTCAGTTTGCGTTGTTTAAATATCTTTGCAAATCATCATATGTTGACAATAATCACAAAACTATATTTTCTAGTTATTTTACAGCCTTCAGGCTGCTTTTTAAACTACTATGTCAATCAGGTATAGTTAGCATCTTTGCTTTCCTTTTCTCAAATCAAATATTGCTTCAGAGGAACCCCTTATGGAGAGATTGTGACTAATGCATATAAGACTTCCCATTAGTATTTTATTAGAGTGGTTCTGTTCTGTCCTCTTTCCAGAAAAGCATTGCGTCTGTTTTCTAAGATTTTCTTATGATTCTTTCTTCTATTAATTTTGTTTTTCTTAATTTTAAAAACATATAGATCCAAGAAAAACCTGGAATGTTGCACATATAGGACTGCAATTTTTTTTTCTAGCCATAAACTAATCTATAAATATTCTGATTTTTAAAATATAATGTTGACTTTATCTATATATTTTGTACAGATACCTCAAATATTATGAGAGAAAATATTTGTGTCAGTGATGTAGCACAAAGGCCTTGTAGCAAAATATAAACAAAATAGATATTGCGTTCAATAATGTGTGTAAAACAAATTTTCAAGCAGGAAAGTCTTCTAAACTTTTTCAGAATAAACATACAGGATATATCAACAGTCATCTCAGTCTAAAAGCATTAAATGTTAGTAACAGTTATGCAGTCTCATGGCTGCTGCATTTGGTTATACATTTTAATAACAGCAATGCAGGGTTTCATGCAGTACAATGTATTAATTAAATAAAATGTAACACCTTTGATACTGGCTGTGTAGTAATGTGCTTTACAACATAGCTATTTTAATGTTATAGAGCAGTTAAAACCTATTTAATGTGAATCAGCCTTACTGGCACTCAAAGCAGTTTTTTTTCTTCACTGATATAGGGAACTTGTATCCAATATACAGAACACTGATTGTGCTGTCCTTATTATGCTGATTATTATTATTAGTAGTAGTAGTATTAACATCATGTATTGTTAGCTTATATATTGCCAATGTGAATGTCTTTTAAGAAGGGTACCATTTAAATGCATGGTTTGTATGCATTGTGTTTCTTAGAATGTGTAAACTTAATATTCGCTATGCATAGCTCAACAACACTGTACATATTTGTACTGCATTCTTCATAGAAGTAACATTGATTTTATAGGCATATTGGTACCTTATGATATTATATTATGATATTATACCTTATTAATCTTACCTATTCCTTAATATTAAGTTAACCCAGGGAGCAATCAGCATTATATGTAGACCAACTTCATTATCAGTGGTACATACAAAGACAGATACACACATGTACACAACATACAACCACAATGGATGAATTAAGGTATGTCAAGCTGGTCAGGTCTATGTTCCTGTTCATCTCCTCCACCTTGTAATTGTTAAAAGAATGTGATTTTTTTAATCACACCGTGGGATTATTCTGCTGAAGGTCAGATTCCTAACTGCTACCAATGCAATCACATGTGGCACAATTATTAAAGTAAATGTATATAAGTGCATTGTAAAATGTTTCTGGCTAATCTGTAATGTACAATAAACGTTTGAAGTCTTAATCTTTCCTACAATAGGACATAAACTTTATTACTGTTCTGTACAAGCAAAGTTTGAGCTTTACTTATACAAAAGCCTGACTTTTAGTAACAGAAATCTTCATGGTTAACACGTTTTACATATGTTCAAAATGTTTAAAATAAATTATATTTTCTTCTTCCTTTTAAATGAATGTTTGATGGTTTCATGACTGAATATTCAGAAGTGTACCACTGCATTACAATGTGCACTTGTAAACAGACAAACTACCCCAGTCCTAAAAGCAGCTTTCGGGTTTATGTTACCCCTCAACTATAGAAAGCGTTATTCTAGTTAGATAAGCAAAGAGGCTGTCCTGAAATACATATTATACATATTAGCTATATATACAGATATATTTACACCACACATACAGCCGCAAGTATACACAAACTTGTGCGTGTACATACACGCAGGCACACACATCCACTTATATGTGTGTACGAGTAGGTATGCTAACACGCAATATGCTCAGAATTCAGAGTAGTTGTGTTCTTGTACAGAACAGTTAAGACTCAGGCTAAACAGATCCCTGTTTATAAACTTTTTGTGATGGTAGTACTAACCCAAAAAGTAACTGGCAAAGAACGCATTTATTCGGAGCTACCAACTTTAACATCACAATTTATTAACAGTTTAATTCACTATAGTTATAAAACAACATAATATAAAAGCATAATTATAAAAATGAGGAGAACAATTTATGACAAGAAGTTGCAAGATATGTTAGTTATTAACATTGCTGCCATTGCACATGAAAATGCATCTATCTTTACATGACCAGTCTAGGTACCGGTAATAAACATGAAATACTTATAATCAGTTTTGCTTAATGCATTAAAAGAAAAACTTTTTAACTTGTGTTGTAAATATGATTTATCCTCAACCAGTAACCTCAAAATGCCCTTAGGTTATACAAATACGAGGAAATTACTTTTCTTGTTGATTAATAGCTCCGGGTTCTCTAATTTTATTTATACAATGGACGTTCGTAATAACCTAATTCATCACTATCTCTTAACTACATGTGACAAGGAATAAAGTTACACATAAGATATATTAATTAATGAGCAAACAGGGCCCCGGTCTTCATTAGTTTTACTTTTGCTGTGGCCCTGATGGTGTGCTTGTATAGAACCACGTCCATTCTCTTCCTTTTTCGTTTCCGTTTGTGCTCTCGTTAATACTATACTATGAACTTTTAAAAGTATATTGACTTCAAAACCTGGTACCATAGCTGTTGGATATTAAATACCTTTACTTTTACCAAAAGTGCCACATTTTTTATAATTATCTTTTAGTTCTGAAAACATTTTATAAAAGAAAAGCTTGCATTTGCATTTTTGACCTATGGCAAAAAGCCTGAATTTAAAAGCATCTTGTCTTCATTAAAATATCACATTTAGCCTGGCATAGTGATTTTCCCTAAGGGTTACTCACAGCTTAATACTTTCAGAAATTGGAGAACCCTACCTGCTTTGTCATGGAATCAATCAGCCGAACATAGAAATCCTGCTCTGTCCTGATCCCTAAAAACAAAATGAACAGTTAAAGTAACAACTATGTGAAGTTGTATGATACTAAGTGATAAATCCTATATTGTATATGCAACTTGAAAACACACTAGTATTTCAAAAATATACATTTCACACCCAAGCAAACTAGCATGAATTCATAAAAGAATATTCCATGTCAATGGAGCTGTCATTCTACAAATAACATAAAAAGTGTATGCGTAGCAAATAGCAACGTTACTGTTTATAACTGAAATAATAAGGTAGGAGTGGATATAAGATCTGATCGTGGGGTCGATAATAAGTCTGAGGTGAGGGTGCGAGTTGAAGTGCAGGTCTGAGAAATGTGATCTGGGAATACATGTTGAAAGGGACTTGAAAGAATGATCTGAGAGCAAGCTACCTAAAATAACACGAATGCCTTACCATTGCTGTATAGAAGCTGCAGTCTGTAGTGTATTCCATTGTTTGTTTTCTCTGTGTTGGCTTCCTTGAATTAAAAATACAGCTTAGTGTTAACAGGTAAATTAAAATAAAGTTGGCTAAAAGGCTCCACTGTTCAATGGAGCATACCCAAATAAAAAGATGAAGACTGGAGCAATAACTATACTAATGAAAGTATACAAATATCGATGAGTGAGGAATTGCTTGGCCTGTCATTATTACTAAGTCAGATGCAAGACACTTATAAAAACATGAGGGCAAAGATCTGCAAATGTTTCCATATTTTCTGAAATGTATATGCAAGAAAACACTGATAGTAAGGCGTCTCTGGTAAAGATAACAAGATAACAGAAAATGCATTCATTGTTAAAACAGAAGCCATCAAATTATGGACCCAGTCTGTGAAAACATGATCACAAGGATAACTTGCAAGTGTGAGTTATTTCATCTGAAAACACCAACAGCCGCCCAATAATTCTAATGTGATCAAAGATGCGGCTGGTGTCCCGCACCCCACTTACTGGTGCAGTGAACGAAAAACTATAATAGTTTACTTCATTTTTAATTAGTGATTTTTTTCTTGCTTTATCTGATATCCACGTTGGTGCCATGACTATTTTTTATGTAAGTCCACGGCATTAAACTACAGAAATAAACTTCTGTTCATATTAACTAAACAAGCCGTTTATGATGACATTTTGACTTACTTTTTCCTTCTCCACAAATCCCACAAAAGCGGTCCTCTCGATTTCTACAGGCTGTCCTTGCCGGTCGTAGAGTGCCAGCACAAAATGAAAGAAATTGGACTTCCTTAGGTTTGAGGGCGGCTGCTTCTCAAAGTGAGCCCGGGCCAAGCCAACTCCACTACAAGCACAGAGGCAACAGAGAGTCGGTATTAGACAGAGTGGGGACATCGTTTCATACAAAACTTTCGACACATCAGTATCACTTGGAAGACAAGACAAGCACTATAAAATCAGCCTCGATTCCCCATGTACATACAGACCTTCCTATAAAAAACTTTATTTCACTTGTAATGTTTTGCGCTTTCTTTCAAAGCATAGCGTGGAAGTAGTTGTTTAAACTCACTTTGTCTACCCGTGATAGCTAATATGTGTATGATAAAACTATATTATATCATGTGGTGTGTACAGATCAAAGTAACACAAGTGACTCTGAAAAAAAGAAACATTTTTAATCCATCTCGGCTTCCATTTAAACGTGATGCCAAAGCGCATTGCAAATGGATTGTACAGCTTGTAGTAAGAATATAATTTTAGTCAACTTGTCATCAAAGTGACATGGGCCAGGGTCTGTTTAAAATTGGTATATAATCCAAATACAAGTGTTATTATAAAGCAATGTTTATTTTAAGGGGAAAACTATTACAACGAGATTCTATAATAATGTTCATGCTGGGTTTGTGCTGCTGGTTTGTTTCTTTGGTCATGCTTTACAATTTTATATTTTAACTGCTGTCTTGCAAAAATTATGGGGCCAACTTCTTAAAAGCAGTAATGAAATGTATGCTTCATTATGATGTATATAGATCATCAGACTATAAAAAACTAAGGTCTTGTTAACATTGGTCTTTTTACATCGAGTTAATTACTGAAAAGTGTAAACTAGTCTGAAGAGATTCCGAATGAACTCATTCTTTAAGTACATACAGGGCTCATTTGGGGAAATATGTCAATAAAACTTGTAATCAAAGTCGCTTGTGTTAAGACCCAAAGATTACCCCACTTGTCGGAATACAATGAAAGATGTTGTGCCACTTTTCTAGCTACAACCTTCAAGTTGTAATAGGTGCACAAGCAGTGAATATGTAATGAACTGTTGATCTGCGTCTTAGCAAAAGTGAAAAGTTCAGGAACATTTGTATGTAATGATGAATGACAAGCAAAACATAAGAAGTGAAGTCTGAGATCATTAGAAAGTTGATTAGTGCATATTGTATATAAATAACAAGAACTTATAGCACAAAAACTTTTCTTTTTTAATAAGAGTACAATTAAATATAAGCAAATAAGAAAAGGTATGGGTTCTGGATATGGCCTTAAAAGTAGCATGGGGCGCAGCAGTCCATGTTGCCCAAGTAGTGAGCGTGCCTGGCTGTAAGACAAGCTTGCAATGGCCGAGGTGGTGGCTTTGAATAACTGTACCTCTGCGCGGCGGTGTTAGCATCCAGAACCCCGGCTCCCTGCATCCATGTCCGCACGGCATTCATGCCATTTCCTAAGGGCTCCTCCTTCATGCTTCCTCCGCTCCGCTGAATGCTTTCTTGTATCCCAAACATGAAAACAACCTCTTGATTCCGCTGTTCCCCTTCAGTAATAAACGTAACCCCAATACAAAAAAATCAATTAGTTCTTGCGCTGAAATATCAGACAGTCAGAAATATCCAGGAAGGAGAGCACCGCCACCACAACAGAAATGCCAGGATTACCAATGTACATACACTCTTGAGGGTTGGAAGTCCCTTTTGGATTGAGAAAGCCTTTAAATAAAAGGATCTGATGACAATTTAAAAAACAATACGATCAACTAAAGCTGCAGGCTTTGCTAGATCAAGTGTCATCTTCCACTGACAAGATGCAATTTTTTCTTTTTTTCACCAAAGCTGAGGCTTGTTTTCTTAGAGCGAATGAATGAGAAACAGGCTGCTAGAGAGGGGTGGACCCTTGTGGATGAAGATCCTCTGTTTTTCCTTGCTAAAATGGGAGTGATTTGTGCTCTTTCCCAGAGGAATCCCGTTTGACTATCCCTTGGGCTGTTAAACACAAGCACACTAGCCCGAACAAGAAAGGGCGGAGCCTCCGTGCCAAGCATCCTGCTGATTTGCATATCACATCCCTACCTCCCGGGCATCTCAGCCAATCACAGTTCACAACTATTAACCCGGCGTCCGGACAGCTTGATGACTACCGCGCACCGTTATTGCAGTAGATCTAACTAACAGAAACTTGAATTGGCTACGTTATTTCCCTACTACCAAACAGACCTTCATGTTTACCCTCATCTCGGCAGGGTCGCTGCCCCACCAGTCCTTGATTCTTTGCGTTTGGTGTAAGCACATCTGGTGATTCAAGCAGCACAGGCATTTT
This sequence comes from Protopterus annectens, assembly GCF_019279795.1. Lineage (NCBI taxonomy): Eukaryota > Metazoa > Chordata > Ceratodontiformes > Protopteridae > Protopterus > Protopterus annectens. Next base: position 1,571,398,170 of record NC_056733.1, on the reverse strand, counting down.
CAGTTGCTCTGACAATCGCTTTACGACGCCCAGGTTATTCTACGTTTGAACAATTTTGCTGAAGAATAACACTGGCTTCTTTTGATACACACACTTGAGCTGTTGGGACGACGAACCAGTTGGGTTTTTGGTTTCTTTTAGTTTCTCCACTGTGACTTTTTCAATGGTATCTGACCCTTTGTTATTTTTACGACCTATTGCATGTTTGTATGTTGTATCATATTGCATCTTAATGGCCTGATAGACGTTTGACAGTGACTTAATGGATGAGATGCGTGACCCCGTTTCAAACCTAGCACCTCTCAGACTCTGTAATGCAACTCAGCTGCACGCCACCAATGTAAACGTTATTGAAAGACGGTTATAATTTTAACCTTTTTAAACTGTAGCAAATCATACTAAAAGTGGGCGGCCTACGGAATGCAAGTACTTCCTAGGGTGATCACAGGAGACAAAATAAATTATACTTAGGGTCAATCGGTTGGTATTTGGCGTAATAGTAAAAAAATATGTTCCATTGTATATAGCAGCATATGGGTTTTTAATGCATCAAATCAGAAATAAGGTATAGTAGTCAGGGGTTCAAATAAGGGCACTGGTTGCTCAGAGTATTTTAAAAATCTAATTTTAGCAGGTAGTTTTGCATCTGTATGCAAATATGAGAAAAATGTTTTCTTTTACCCTTGACTTCAAAGACAACTTTTGCTGGAAGCTACAATGTCGTACACTATCAGTCTTCTTGGCACCTTAAGTGTGTACGTATATCAGACAGCGCACAGCCTCTGTCCTCAGCAGTCGTAAATTACTTTCCCCAAATCGGTGCTCTGTAAAAGGAGAATCCGTCCAGGTGGGTTTGTCAGTGAAATGTGAAGTTGGGAAAAACTGGACAGGTCAGTTATTATGTCTCTTTACAATATTTCGTGCAACCACCACTGCATCCCCATATCTAGTCATATAAAACTTTCTGCAATAAAAGCAGTGTGTGTGTGTGAATGTGCATATATAAATTAGATATAAAAATAAGGTATGTGTTTGTATATACAAGCAAATACATAAACACGCATGCACAGGCATAAAACTGAAAATCTAGCTGATTACTTCTCTCTGTATATTCCATCGTCAACCCATTACTACCCTACCAATTAAGTGTGTGTGTGTTCAGAAATCAGCTGTTCTGTGTTCTACCCGTGCTTAGAAAGTTAAATTTGCCCATTAAAAGAAATGAAATGAGTTACAAAACCAAATAATATAGATGGAGCCACAAACAGGTGTAGATGAACATAAGGATTTCCTAGAAGTAAATGCCGTATGGTTTATCGTCATTCAGTGGAATTAAGTTACATTCATGACAGAAACAAGGCAAAACCGTGTAAATGACAGGAACATATACGGAACATACCATCTACTGAAGTTTGTGCAAAGAGAAGCAAGTGCTAGCAATCCCATTTCAGGACTTTGCTTCCCTTGGGTATATATGAAAACAGCACCCTGTTGCTAACAAGGCGGAGTGTGGCAAAAAAGCTGTGGTGTGATAGGATTCACTACCTCGAAGGCAATCAGAAGCTGAAAATATTTTATGGCACACTTGACAGAAGTTTACACTTGGAGACTGCTTACTTACTTGCAGTTACGCCAGCCCACACAAGTCCACTCCTAATGTGACATAAGGATGTGGGTCGGAGGAGGGCGTTGTATTATAAGGAAACACACTGCTTTAATAACCTGAGCTCGGTGCAAGTACCAAGACTATAATGGAATAATCAAGATGTTCTGATTTGTGATCGCACTACTAGTGTGGGGAAAGAAAGACAAACTACTTGATGTTTGGAACTGTTAAGCTCTGATAATGTGATATTCACATATTTGCTACAAATTCTATCCGTGGCTCATTTCTTTTGCTGTAAAAGTCCCATAAGTAACTTCAGTCCAGAAAGAGTATCCCAGTCCCAACCAAAACTACAAATCTGGTTCTGGCATTGAATGAGACAGCATTTGGTGCAAATAGTAAATAAACAGAAGCCCACAATGACAAGTTCTGTTGAGTGTAAATGAGTAAACAGAATTAACATACTACCCCAACACCACACACTGAGAAAATACTCGAGTGTCAGAGCACGCCAAGAATTCTTCCACTCAGACTGAAAACTAATCAGAGGGCGCATACACACACACAACTTGTTCTTCCATGTTGCATTTGCAACTTACCTATGTGCCAGAATAAAGAAAAGGACTCCTTAGTGCGAATGCTGCAACAATATTAGCTAAAATGCAGGAACATGTTTGCTGATTTTAAAAAAGGACATGTAAAGAAAAATGACCGGGGTATGGGGAATAAAATATATAACTTTACTTAGGGTGCCTATTTAACTAGTTAACAAGAGAAAACAACGACTGGGACACTGACAAAATCTGACTTAGCGTTTACACTGATTACCCCACTGCATGCTATAAAGAATAGGGTTATTAAAATGTATCAATTATTGGCAGTGAAGAGTATTAGTTTTTGGAAGTAATGATGTTATTGCAAGTGAAGAAGCGTGGCAATGTGAAATGAATGATTGGGTTTTGATTATCGTCCTTCGCCCTTCATCGTGTGGGTGAAGTATTACAGACTAAGCTTCTACTTTATTTTCTCTGAATAATAAAAACGCTGCAAAATGAACTTTTTAAAAAATATTCCGTCCTTAAAAAAAAAGAATCATGAGCAGTAAATACGTTTCACAGTGTTTATGCAATGGGACACCCAATAAACAAGCGTTCAAAAACTGTTCTTCTAAGTCATACACTTCCTAAAAATTAACTGATGTTTCCAAATTGAAAAGGGAATTTCGAGAATGCATTTATCAAAGCAGCTCTGTTTGATCATGTTTGATAATCCATGCATTGCATGGATTTGCTGCTGTGGCTTATACTTAGTTGACACTTCCTGATCATTGTACCTGCCATATCTATGTGTTTTTTTTTTCTTCAAACATTGTTACTTACAAGCGTATATTAATATTTTGCAGTTTACAAATTAAAAAAAGATTACTGTCCCCACGACAGGCGACGTAAAACTGAGCCAGTAAAATGAAAATAGGGGTTAACATAAATACAATATTAAATATCATTATTTTCTCCATATTCATATTAAACATCTTCTTCTTAAACAACAACTGATGGGTCCATGTCATTCACCAGGGTAATACTTCAACTCCTTAATGCCCACTAAACCTTCAACTGCCGTAAATATCAAACCACACAACATAATCCTTAATGACATTCTTTAATCTACCCACTTCTGACAACTTGCTCTTTACCTACTAACTCTCTCTAGCAACTCTCCTACACAGTTCACTTACCTTCTCCATTAAACCGTCTCACACACACCTCATCAAATTTTACTTCACTGTTGTTTTCTATCTTTTGACATAGTGTACCTGCATATATTTACTACCCGTCTACTATTTTCACAATTTGCTCTTCCGTCTTACAGCTGAATAGCCATGCATCTACTTACAACCATTCCTGTTTTTTTCTCACAAACTGCCTCTAACATCTACCTTCACCTATAGTAGCCTAGACACCCGCAAGTCAGTGTGTTAACAATATCCCCTATACTGTAGCAGCTCTTATTTGATGTTGACTGTCACACATACCTTACTCTCTTCTCTCTTACCTATGTTTATTCAATGCCTTCAACCATCTGTAAGGTGTACAATGCAGATAATGTATTTCTGTACACTAATAGCTCCACTTCGTTATTGTTAACGTTCAAGATATTTTATTTCTCTTTCTGGTATGATTTCATAGTGAAGACTACCTACTCTTTTCGGCAACGTGCACTTTTCGTTTTTATTAGATTTGCACTCCTCTCATACTATAATCTTTTGTAAACTTAATGTCTGTATTTTGTGTGGAGTTTTTCTCCCAGGGTTCCACTGAAAAGAGGCTTTGTACCCAGTCGGATAATCCCGTTAACGTTAGTAAATAATACAGTAAATAAATGACAAGTCCCTCTAACTGTCTAGGGTTTCCTGGAAAAGCCATAGATTTGCTTCAGCGGGTATACTGGGGTCATACACATGTGTATGTTTTGTGGCTTAACTGGGATGGTTCAAAAATAAATAAAATCTCAGTATTAACGCAATGGGGCATGTCCCCTTCACAAAATGCACATTAATGCAGACACTCTTATTTGTAAGTCTGTCAGAACAAACAAGTTTAACTCGAGAACGTGCCCCTAGTTGGGTCCCCTTTTGCGCCTTTTTAAATGTTTCACAGCTTCATAAAGCAAGTGTCTAACTGCCTTGCCTTGTGCACACACACTCTGAGTGTGCGCCCCCACCCCTAAATAGACACAGGCACACTGTTGCTTCAGTGCAGATAAGGGTAGTAACTGCACTATATAAGAGAGAGAGGATATCAATATTTGCTTAAGTTCCAAACTGCAGATGATGGTTACTTTCTCAGAAAAGTTCAAATATATAGTGATCATGGAGAGCAGTAATCTTAGTTACGAGTGTGAGCTTTAAAAAAGACATAAGACATATAATTGAATGACAACTTGAAAGAGATGTGCCACCAAAGATGCAATTAACCACAGTGCCATCAAAGAGGCAATTAACCATACTTCTCAATTTCTTAGCAAAATAAATCAGGACAAAACCTAAAGTAATGGGAGGACAAAGGCCCCAAAAATAGGGGCATGTTTTAAATATCGTTCTTATAAATTTAGAAACTTGCTAGAATAACAAGATTTGAGTTTGTATGCATTTTCTGAAGGATACAAAATCTGAAACTCAAATGTATGTCATTATTTAGTGAGTCCAATCTTCAGTGATTTGCCAGAAAACCACGCATTTTATGAGAACAGATCAAAATTATCAGGAAAAAATCTGGAGTTTCTGTGAAAATCTGGACAGCTGAGAGGTATGCCAACTTTTTATTTCTGCTCATTATTTTATAGTGCTTTTTGGTTATTATCAAGTGAAAACCCTGGATTGTGGAATACACTAAGGTCACCAACTCGACTTTGTAGGAACAAGAGACTGTTTGCAAATACTGTCAACAAATGCAATTAATGTATTGCTTACATCGCATATTGCTTCCGATGAGTCTGAAGTCAAAGTTGAGTTCTAATCTAATAGTGAGGACCACTTTTGACAATTAAGCCTGTGCAGATTTCTTTGCAGACTACGAAGCTGTTTGTATTTCAGTTATTACGTTTTGTCATTCCTGAAACGTTTAAAACAGACACCCAAATTACATATATTTTAAGAAAACCTGGAATGTATAGTTTTGCTAAATATAAATTGCAAGAGCTCGCTTATTCTGAAATTACTGCAGATTACACACACACACACACACACACACACACACACATACACACACACACACAGTTTCAATTGGAAAAATGCAATTATTTCAGATGGCTAACTACTACAACCTATTTCACCGGAAGAATTTTATTTGTATATTCTACCCCACCCTCGAATTTAGAGTTTACTGAACAGACTATCTTAACGACCCAACTCTTGGAAGACACTCTTGAGGTGGCATTTTGCATCGTTTGGGTACCTTTAAATCCAAAATGCAAGGATGCAAATGCAAAAAGAAATGTCAAAATACTTAAGGTTCATACTGCTCGTTTAATCCAATACAGTTGTGTTAACTTGTACTAAAACTGTAAAATTGTAGACATCTTTGATAACCTTTGACTCTTAAACAGTCTTAACATATTTTAAATAGTGCAGAAACTGAGTACTGAATTAAGGAAAAATGAAAATAGTCGTGTAGTAGTGAGTGAGTATGTGTGTGTCGTGTAGAAGTGTGTGGCGTTCAGGAATACTTTTCCATTCCATTAATGCTGCCACGAAAAAGTGTTCTGCAACTTTGAGGTAAACATCAAGCATTTAATAACCAGTTGTTTAATTTTAAACTGTAGCTGAAACGGGTTTTGAAGAAGGACGACTTTTTTCTTTTGCTTGGGGTCTGGTTCTATCTGGATGTAACGGGACGAGTGGTATAATAACCAGGGTTCAGTGTGAGTATAACGGACTCATTAAATGGACGTTGTCTAATTGTTCCGAAGACCTATGAAACCCAATCAATTGTGGTTCCGTTAAACGGCACCCCTTGCAGCATCCACCCAATTAATAACAAAAACGGCCTGGTTTTATAAAGGTGTAGCTTTATGTGCACCATCCTTTGTCCTGCACAGTGTAAAAGTAAGATAATGCCAAAGTATTAAATGCACGTGCATGTTGTTTAAATAAAGCACGTGATACTGATATTAATAAACAAGGAGCCTTGGAGGTGGGGATTAAAAGAAAGGTAGTAAATGCATTAGGTGAAATGTCTGAATTGTACATCAGATTCCTGTACTGCTACTCACCCCCATACTCACAATGTGTGAGTCTCTCTCTCGCACACACACACGCGCGCGCGCACGTAGCATTTGTTCCGTCGTATACACAAAAATACCGCTTGTTTGCTGTGACCCGAGAAAAATAAAGTTTTATACAGATACTTTGAATTTAACACGTTCGCTTTACATCTTTTTTTCCACTTCGGTGTTTAAAGGTGGAACGAAGACAATATGTTGTACACCTTGGAAAAATACCAGAATACTAAATCCTCAAAAAGTAGGGTATATATTATGACTTATAGGGTGTATATCTGGCTATTTAAAAAGGTGATAAAAAGTATGGTGGTGTATGCCTGGTTACGGCCTAGGCAATAATACTTTGGTACTGTGTGGGGGAATTATTTATGCATGCATGTATGTATGTATTTATTTATATGTATTTATTTATATTTCAGTTTGATGACCGGGGAAGTCCACTGGGTCAAGAAGAGCCTGTTTTCAGCGGAGGCCCGAGGAGAAAAGCTCCATTGACAAATATAAACATGCACAAAGCAATATAGTCATCTACATCAGGCTGAGAATACAATCAAATACATTTGAATGATTTGAGGTAGAATACAAACAAAGAATACTAAATAATAAAGTAATTGTTGGAATTTTGTCCGTACAAACTTAGATACATTTACTGAAATAAGAATTTTTAACATAGTAAACCAAGGTGCAGCAGAAGGCTGTCCAGTAGTGGTTAACAGAGTGTAGTAATTGGACAAACTAATGGCCTGAGATTAGTGCTGAGCAGAGTTTGGAGTGAGAAGAAGTAGGAGTAGCTGGGGAAGGAGCTGAGAGTAATTTGTGGGGTGAATTAAGCTGGAGAATGGCAAGGACATGTCCATTTCGAAGATAGGTGGGAGTAGAAGGGAAATTTGAAGTTAGTATGGTTTGGAGTATTGCGAAGAGAGGGAGAGAGTTCCATAAAGTAAATTGCAAAGAGAAAACTTAAGGCCTCCAATGCCATAAATACAGTGAACACAAGTGGACGTCTACGTATAATTCTGTACAATAACGGAATACCTCAATTTGTCCCTTTTTTATTCCCGCACAGGTTCATAACAAAAGAGAAGGAGTCGTAATGCAGTAGTAACTGAGGGTTGTCGTCACTCTCAACGATAAATCACGTCACAATAAATTACCTGCAATCTTTATAATACATATTACTTACTAACCTAGAATAAAGTGCAAACACGAGAGAGTAACGTTATGGTCTCTGCAATTCTATTAAAACGCGTCTCTCTTTCATTTCATGCATTTTTCTTTTACGATTACTGAAATGACTGCTAAGGTGTGGTTACTTATTATTTTCAGTTTATAAAAAATAGATGGGAACATCAATGAACTATACAGATTGACAGTTTTAAGTCATACACCGCTACCATTTTCGGTCTGCACTCTGTTGGTGTTATTAATGAAATCATTCAGGTAGTCAGTTACTTAAAGAAATTAACTAAGGCTAAATGTAAATCCTGATCAGCTTGTATTAAGAATATACTTATACTGCGCTGCTCTAAACAAAACAATATACAAAACCAAATACAATTTGCACCAGAACTTAATATTTGCGTTCTGTTGAGTGTCGCTATAAAACGTATATGAGGTATGAGCATATATACCAACACATTAGACAAGAATTGGAGTAATTATTGTTTGCTGAGAGTACTATAAATTGATAAGGCAATTGAGCCACCTAGTGTATTTTTAGAGTAAGTGCACTATTTTGATTTGGTGTTACTGTAAATAAAGGATTGACACTGACTAAAACTGTAACGCGCATTCACGGAAAGGTTAACCGTGGCTGGAGATATCCCCCAACTCTTGCAGAAACCTCTCTAAAGGGCATCAAGCATTTTAACGAAATTATCTGCTGAATGTTCCACACGCTGAAATAAAAATAAAGTCCTGCCTGGATATTGTCCTGTCAAACACCTACACCTTACCTCTCGACCCGCTAGTGCAAGACATCTGGGCAAAGCCTAAATTAATGAGGGTGGGGGGCAAAGGTCCAAAAGCAGGACAATATTTTAAATATTGCTCTTATAAATTAGAAAGTTCCCAGAATAACAGGATTTGTGTTAACATGCATTGATATGAAGTCTGAAACTCAAATGTCTGATATTATTTAGTGAATTCACTTCTCAATAATTTGCCAGAAAATGAAAATCATAAATTTTAGGAGGAGCAGACCAAAAATAAGAAGCAATAATTCGGATAGTCTGCAAAAATCTGGGTAGTTGAGAGATATACCAGTGTCACTCAGTGTCTAAAGATTGTACAACTTCTGGCTAAACGATGGAAAAACGGGGATAATAGTGGTATAGTGCATAGTTACTGTGATCAGATTCGTTAACCATTTTTAACAACGTAAATTAAGTAGAATGCAAAAACTGCGCTTTCATATCTGGTATTGAAGTTCATAATGCAACAGGGAGGGACCATGTTATTTATAAATAAATGACTAACACTAGGATTGTGTGTGAATGGGGCGTGAGTACAACTACAGAAAACAATCACTAGTACATACAGAAAACAATCACTCATACACTGCTGCAAAATAACGGGTAAGTATTCATTTTATAACTAGTACTTAGCAGGCAGACTAAAAACAATGCTAAAGTACAAGTGATTTTTAAACCGACGAAATCTTCACGAAATTCTATTCATTGATAACTTGGCATCCTTTATTTTTTGACCCCAGTCCAACTGTTTTATAAAATGACTTTTAATTTCCGGACTACTAAAATAAGTATAGTTATTATTTTAACATATCGGATCTGTTGAGAAATGGTAAGGCTCTCAAACAACATCATGTTACCCGTGTACAACGAATGTCTGCTATATCGAAATAGATGGAATATTGCACTTTGGATAAATGTCATACCCAGCGTTCCTTATCACATAGGATGATATTTGTCTCTGTATCTCTCGACGTCTTTGTTCATGAATGCTGAAAAAAGCCCCTAAATCAGGAACAATTAAAATACTGTAAATCACTTAAAAGTCAATTGAATTACACGTTTGTATCAGTATATTTTTTTAAAGAATAAGACGTATGTAACTATAATGTCTAGCGTTACTGATTGAAACATTCATCTGCGACTTATCATAAAATCAAAATGTTATGAGGGGCAGGGCAAAACTAGGAGGCAAAATTAGGGACCTCCAGCAAAATCAAATACCGTTGAGAGGTATGTTTGCCTCACGTTAACTACTCTCTCCCCCAAATATCCCATAAACAGTCTCCCCTGTGTGTGTGTCCAGGTGCCCAAGTGATTGGATTATTTGTACAATCAATTAAACATCATTAGTACCATCCCGGTGAAAGAAATACACGTTGTTTATACTTAGTTCAAGGTATAAACATAAACGAAAAGGAATGTTTTCTTTTATGATTCCTAACAAGAGTTCAGAGAGTGCCTTTACAGAACTACTCCAAGTGCCATCCAACACCAAAAGCAGGGAGCATTACTGTTCAGCCCTGGAAATGCATGTTACATTACAATTTACCATTATTTCTCACCACATGGAGTATTTTGCTTGTTTATAATTTTCTTTAACTCTAATTGCCTTCTTGCTCTGCGAGTGTGTCAACTGTTTAACTCAAGATACTTCTGCAACAGAAGAAGTGTTTCTGTCGAAACAGCTGCAGCCTAATAAAATTGCAGTGCTTTGCAATTTAGTATAACATTCTAATTACCTATCATACGTTGTTATTATAATATTTCATGCACATCAGGAAAATAGTAAAAAAAACCTCACTGCTATTATTTCGGGTCTGTCCACGCCATCAAAACAAAGCATTAAAATTACAGTAGACAACACAACATGAAAAGATAACGGTACACAATAATGTAAGATGCCATCAATGCACCAAACTCGGCGCAATCTCTTACCTGATGAGTTGGAAAGACAGGTGCCTGTATTAAAATATTAGTGATGTTAGGTGTATTGTCTTACATGATACCCTTTTAATATAGGAGTGTGTGCCTGTAGCCTTGAAAAGGTAAGTTCTACAGTTTATTTGTGGTAGTGAGGACCACATCCCGTCTAATATGCTGTTATGCTTAACGACTCATTCCCCTTGCCTAGTGAACAGTGTTGCACGTTCTGTGTGTTAATAAAGTGGCTTGCAATGGATATGTCTACATTTGAGACTATATAAGCAAAAATGATAGGAAGAATATTTATTTATTTATTTTTATTTTGGGACTTCTAAAACAGAACATAATGTTTCTTTGTAAAAGTCCAAGATCCAAGTGCACTTTAAGAAGCCAAGGTTTATTTCAAATATTCATCCCAAGTTCACTGGCAACACAAACTGCACTGTATTAAAATGTTAGCACATCTGTAGCATATAATACAGAGGATGCTTAGAGAACCTAAAATATTCTAACAGTGAAGAAACAGGATGTCGTATTTTGTGTCAGATTGCAAGCACATTGCATTATGTACCAGAGGTATTTTTTTCCTGAGAATGTCAGTTCTGAATTCCAAAAGGTATACACCTGTACACCTGGCAGTATGGAAAAAGAAATCAGTTTTTAGGGAGATGGTAGCATTGACTAAGCATACACCTGGGTCTGCACGGCTTACTTGCTCCTAGATGGGTTGGTCAAGGGCGGATCGAGTCATTTTGGAAGAATTTTATTTATTACGTCTTGCACTGAATACGAATTATATTCGTCTACGAGTTACACTTAATTAAATGTCATTTGACCGAATGCAGTTTCTGAAGTATTTGTACAAGTACGAGAAGTTAGGGTTGCAATCGATATTCGGGTTGAGGTTAGAATTCTGGAATGGGGGGTTGCTCCTTTTAGGGATAGGTGTAATAGGGTTAGGGCTGG